>NC_061870.1:13400022-13700022 GCF_907164915.1 Impatiens glandulifera
AGGGGACATAATTCATATTGATATAGCAAGTCTCGCCTGAGCTACTTTAATAGTAGTCTTTATATTTTCCCTTTCACTTGTAGTATGGGGAAAAAGTGGACTCTAGAGGTCAAACTAATTGAGTTGAAGAATCAAATTGTATCAATTGTTTTAGAGATCGTTCTGTAATGTGAGAGTAAATGATACTTGAGTAGGATTGTGGGTTGACCCGCCATAAACTTAAAACGGTTAAAAATAAAATTAAAAATGCTATCACATTTTTACCGTAATATTTTTTTTCACGATTTTTTATATTATCACTCGTGCAAATACACAGAATGCATGCTAGTTTAGATTAATTAGATGTTACTACCCGAGAAATTTCTAAGTAATTATATATAACATATTGAGGTAGTTGTTATCAAGTTTGTGTATATTCAAGTTTTTCTATTTCGTATAGTGCAAAGAGTCTAGCCTTGAAACATAATATGGGCATTTGTCAAGATGTTTTGGCACAGATCTAAATTCCTTATTTCTGTTTCTTACACTAATTTCTATTTTCATTTATATTTGCAAGGACACTTTGATTTGGAGTTGAATAATGTTAGGAGAATACAAGTTGAGGCAGTAAGTATTTTAACAAGATTATTGACAATACCGGAATTCCATCAATTTAGAATTTGTCTTATTAAAGGTAGTTAATCGCCTATCCAAGTAGACCTAAATTTTAATTGTGTACTTATCTGACATGAAAATGACTCTTGTTACAGTTGAAACCATTGCCAGTATCTGTGGTGCAAAAAAGGTATGCATGTCACTTTGTTTTTTAATAGAAGTGTTGAAATTGTGTACTCATTTGACTTGAAAATGAGAATTGTGGATACATTAATAAAAGCAAGTTGAGGGAATTGTGGATTCATTACTAAAAGTTGAGGCAACTATCCCAACACTCAAATCGCCTTAGGATCTCAAATCACCAAAGAATCCTATATGAAAGTGTTAAGGAAAGTAGTAAAGTTTCATCGAGGGAACTATTTATTTAAAATTTAATACATATTATTTAGATAAATTGAATATTAGAAGTGAGTTAACTAATTAATGTTCTTTTCATTTAATTATTTAAAAAAAATTATTATCTTTAAAATGTTGTTTTTATTTAATTATTTAATTTATAAAAAAAATTAAATATTAAAACATTATCTTAAAAAGTAGAAATATAAATAAAAATAAATAAAATTTTAAAAGACTGGTTAAAATAATAATTTTAAAATATAATAGAGTTTTGGCGACTTTTGCATAACTGTTACCACCGCTTAAATAAGCGTCGTTAAACGTCCTTCTCTTTCGGCAACGCTTAAATTAGTTGTACCGACGCTTAAATAAGCGTTGTTAAAACTTGTGTCCACCCTGCTTTCGGCGACGCAAGATTAAGTGTCGGTAACATTTTTGGCGATGCTTTTAAAGGTTGGTAGAGATACTTTTAAGCGTCGTCGTAAATCTTTTTTGTTGTAGTGCCAAAGGTTTGATTATACATTTTGGTCTATAAACCGACCGAACCGAACCGCTTACAGTTCTATTACAACATAAATATATATATATACACAATGTTTATCTTAGTGCTCAAGTTAGGGCAACTTCTAGATAGGCTGGACCACCTAATATATTTTAACAAACGTCATTAGGAATCGAAGAACACTTTGGATGGGTTAGAGGATTTGTAAAACCTAAAATCTACTTTAAAACTATTCCAAGAAAGAAAAGGCTTCGGCTGACAACGTCAATGAACAATTGATGGAGACTAAGAGTTTGAAAGCTGAAGTGGAGAAATTGAATGCTCCACTTGCTTATTGATCATTGATGACTATAACCCAACATAAATATGTTGAGCATTCAATTTCTCTATTTTTTTTACATTTGTTTACATTTTTAATATAAAATGAAATAAATCTTTATAATAATATAAATTTATTATATATCAATTAATAATCATGGCTTTCATGAAGTCACTGTTTATTCTAATATAATAATTAGTAGTTGTGTGATCGTGAGGTCTTTAACGTGGACATTTGTTAGAGAAATAAAACGGCAATAATTGAAGTTTTTAGTTATAAATAGTGCTTCACAAATACTTCTCTATCTTCATTTCCAATGATTGCGGGATAATAGAACCATCTCTCATAATATTATTTGATACACTTTCTTAAGATTTAATTCTTAATTACTTTAAGATAAAGATATTATTTATTAATATTTTAAAATATAAAAAAAATTATTAATATCAAACACTTTTTTTTAATCTATAAAATTAGCAACACACCACAATTATGATTATTAATATCAAACCACTTTTTTTTAATCTATAAAATTAACAACACACCACAATTATGATTATTAATATCAAACACTTTTTTTTAATCTATAAAATTAGCAACACACCACAATTATACCATTATGATTACTCTTTTAATTTAAAGTTTTTAAATAAAAATTCAAAGTGTTTTAAAAAAAAATCAATTATTCTATTGAGTTCACATCAACCCTGCATCATTTATGTAAAAACCCAGTCAGTTAGATTACAGTTAGTTTTTGAGTTTTAACATATTCAAAGTTTATGAATTATCACACATTGAATTAATAAATGAAAATTGAGTCCCTAATTTTCATATACAACATTGATATTTTAAATATATAAATAGCTACGAAAATGTAGAACGATCTAAATGGAAGTTGAAGCCGTGAGATGGTGGAGTGTTATACTAATTTTTTATATTTAAAAAATAAATTATTACATTATATATATAATAATAATAATGGTTAATTCGAATTTGTTTGTTTTTTCGGATTTGGAGTTGTAATTAATTTGATATATATGTGAGAGTAAATTGATACTTGGGTCGAATCGTGGGTTGACCCACCCATAAACTTGAAACGGTTAAAATAAAATTTAAAAACTATAGGTATGTTTTGAACTTGCAACCTAACAAAAACAAGTATAACTTTTTAACCCACTAAGCTAATAAGACTTTATAATTTAAATTCAATATCAAATTTGATAAACGTGCGACAATTCTAACAATATAATTTCAACTTTTAACTAACTAATATAGATATATATATGGTTTGTTGCAGGATAAGAATTATGAAAATATGATAAAGAGACATGTAAAAATGTGAGTCATATAAGATGTCGATTAATTAACTAATTGGTAATAAATATTAAATATAATATATATACACACAAATTTTAAAATTATTTCAACAATCTAAAAAATGGTCTAATGGTTTCATGTTTAAGACCAGAGTTCAAATCTCAAAATCTCCAAATTAAATCTCCAAATTGGAGGCATATGAAAAATGTTAGATATCTTGTTTTCAAATAAATTACAGAAAATATATATATAATGATGTTACAAATAAATGAAATAAAAAAAAATATGAAAAACAATATCACCGAATAAATGGTTGATTCGAGGCATGTGCTTAGCACATATTTTCATTAAAACAGTTACATCGTCTCCCGTTTGTGCTGGAGCTTATCGTAGATGGTTGTCTCACAAGGTATAATGAATCTAGTAGTGATTCTGCACCGGTATCACTACACAACGAATTTGACAAAATACCTAAAACAATCATCGGATTTCAACGGAAATACGACGAGTCAAGAACTCAATTAACACTCGATTGAGTGCAAAACTCAAAGAACACTTAGATGAGTGAAGAACTCGAATAACATTCAAGAAAACAAAGAAAAAATCTTTCGAATTCTAGAGAGATTATAGAATGAGTGAAAAAAAGACATGAGATATATGAAGAATTCTAACATGAGGGGATATTTATAGTTGGAAATTAAATCAGCACAATAAATTCATTTATCAATTCAACGGTTAATAATTCATCTACATTCAAACGGCTGTCATTCTTAAACTCTTGACATTTGAAGACTCTTGGCATTCTATCTTATCCAATGGCATTAAATTTCACCAAAAATTCACATTTGAATTTAGTATAAATTTATATTTATTTGAATTAAATTACATTTAATTTATTTATTCAAATTCAAATTTCCATTTAATTAATGAAATTAGTTTAAAATTTCAACAAAAATATATGAATGAGATGTTGATTGACTAAAGTGGAGGATTGGTTGTTGATTTATTAAAGTGGAAGATAAAAGAAGTCTTCATAAGAGTAAATGTGATGATATGCGAGGTGGCGATTTGTAGTTAATTTGTCGGGATAAGAAGCCGATAATAAAAGGAGATATCGACGGTTAAAAATATATAAATGAGATGTTGATTGATCGGAGTATAAACGTGTGTGTGAAGTCACGAGATTATAGGTCGAAATTAGGAATGGTGAGTGGTTGACGAGGGGATAAAGAGACATATGAAAAAGTGTCAATCACAAGATGAGAGGTCGATTGGGAAGATTGATGTTTGGTTTGACGAGAGATAAGAGGTGTGTTTAAGGTCATGAGATGTCGATTGAGATTTGGTGGTTGGTTTGTCAGAAGTGGGGAATAATTTAAGAGGTTGGTAACAAATGAGATATTAATGGTTAAAAATATATGAATGAGATGTTAATTGATTTAAATATAAAAGTGTGTGAGATCACGAGATTAGAGGTCGATTGTGATTTGTGAGTTATTTTTCGAGGGGACAAAAAGACATATGAAAAACGTGAGTCACAAGATGAGAGGTCGATTGAGTGATCGGTGTTGGTTTGACGAGGATAAGAGCTGTGTGAAAGTGTGTGAGGTCACAAGATGAAATATCGATTGAGATTTAGTGGTTGACTTATCAAAGTGGGGGTAAAAAAGAGGTTGCGGTAATATAAATAATAAAGATATTAGTGGTTAAAATATATGAATGAGATGTTGATTAATCGAATTGTAAAAGTGTGTGTGGTCACGGGATTAAAGGTTGATTTGGATTTGTGAATAATTTTCCGAATGGATAAAGAGGAATATAAAAAAAGTGAGTTTAGGTTGATTTGTGGTAAAAGAGATCGCTGTAAGGGTAAAAATCATGAGATGAGAGGTGAGATTTGTGAGGATAAAAGGCCGATAAGAAAGGAGATAACGGTGGTTAAAAATAATATGAATGAAATTTTGATTGACCGAAATGTGAAAATGTGTGAGCTCACGATACTAGAGGTTGATTAAGATTATAGTGGTTGGTTTGTCGAGCGTGATAAGTGGCATGTGTAAAAGGTGAGGTCGTGACATAAGAGGTCGATTGAAATTTTGATGGTTGATTTGACGAGAGATAATATGTGTGTGAAAGTGTGTGAGGTCACAATATGAGATGTGGATTGTGTGATTGGTGGTTGGTTTGTCGAAGTGGCGGTACAAAAAGTCGCAGGTATGGATAAGAGGTCGATAATAGTGTAAATCATGTCTAACATTACTTTAAATAAGAACAAAATGTATCTCACAACTATAAGTAAAATATTTGGATGATCTATAATAACTAATCACATATATGTAATTTATTTTATTCTTACTAAAAAAATCTATATTTCTTTTAAATGTTTTTCAAACTATCAAATTCTTTTTTTTAATTTTAGATATTTAATAAATTTTAAGATATATATTAACTTTAAATTTTGGATTAAACTTAGTTTTTATAAACTAAAACTAATTTTAAATTAATTAAATTTAAATAATATTAATTTTTTAAAAATATTTATAAATAAATAATATTTTATTTATATTTTTTATCCGTACAAATGTTAGTTGAATTAAGAGGAGTGATAGAGAAAGGGAATTTTGTGAGGGGATGAATTGGGATCACCTTCATTGGTTGGAAAATGTAAAAGTGGGAGGAAAGAGAAAAAAAAAAGAAATTATTTAATTTTTTCGGTTAAGATTATGCCAAGTCATTCTCTCATAATCTTCAAATTTTCTTTTAATAAGAAGATATATTTCAATCTCAACACTCTTCATATTCAATCTTTAACTTCCTTTTAATATTCATTATATTTTCTTCAATCTAGCACAATCAAGTTCTTATTTTTTCAAGATCTTCAACCTAAATACATAGGTAAGTAATGTTTTTGTTTATTTTTTTAACATTCATTCCAACTTTTCTTCACTTTAACAACAACAAAGTTCTTATTTCTTTGAAGATCTTCAACATAAGTCAATATTTTTTTTTACATTTATTCTAACCTTTTTTCACTTTAGCAACAACAAACAACAAAGTTTTTTTTTCAAGATCTATAACATAAATACTTAGGTAAGTAATGTTTTTATTTATATTTTTTAACATTTCGTTATTAATAATTTTATTTTTTATTACAGTTATTATGTTTTTTTTTTCAAGTCTACAAATTTTAAGTTTTTAATCGGGTAATGGGGTACCCGTCGGGGATCGGGTACCCGATGAATCGGGGATGGGGATAAAATTAGATATACCCGTCGGGGTCGGGTTCGGGGTCGGGTAGTAAAATGAAAATCGGGTTCGGGGATGGGTACTTCACTACCCGGCGGGTAGGGTACCCGTTGCCATCCCTACCCTCACCTAATCATTTCTCTTTAATTAATTATACTAATTTCTAAATTAAAAAAGAGTTTACTCATATACTTAAAAAAAACTAAAAAGAGAAATCAGTTATGTTTGAACTATGAGTAACGGATTCATGAATTAAATTAACGTGGGCTTGAAAATGAATTTGGAATTAATTTAATATATATAATATGTATACTGAGAATCTAACCGAAAATATAATATTAAAAAATATGTAAAACATTGAAATACATGATTTGTGAATGACACTCAAAGGTCCGGTCTAGTTAATTGTGTGATCTTGATAGTTTTTAATTTTAGAAAATGATAATTGATATAATTGATGCTTTTAATGTGGACAATTCTTAAGTTATAAACAAATAGATAATAAAACGGCAATAAACAAGCTAGTTATAAGTTGTAGTGCTTCACAAATACTTCTCTATCTCCCTATCCAATTATTGCGGAATAGTAGGAATATAAAATTTCCATGAGGAATATTAATTTCATAATTCTTTTCTTATTAAATAATACTAACAACTCCCAATTGCTTTCACAAAATAAACCCTAAAACTTCATGCTGGCCATCATTCAGCAAACTTCCAAGAATCTTTAATCCGTTTCAAACAAATCTTCTTCGTTTCAATACACTAAATCATATTCCATACTCTTCTTCTAAGATTTAATTCAAACAAGAACTAAATCATATTTCATACTCTTCTTCTATGATATAATTCAAACAAGAGTGGTTCTAAAAGACTAAAAATTATGAGTTTAATTTTCATTTAAAATACTTTAAGTTGAAATGAGTGTCTTGACTATAAGTTTCGAGTCATGCCCTTTTTGGGTGGGAGATCATGCTAACATCTATTCAACATGGGTTAAATTTAGGGATGGCAACGGGTACCCTACCCGCGGAGTAGTGAAGTACTCATCACCCAACCTCAACCCCGAACCCGACGGATATCTATATTGTATCACCATCCCAGATTTATCGGGTACCCGATCACCGACGGATACCCCATTACCCGATTAAAATATAAAATTTATTTATTATTTACTAAATATACTAAATAATAAAAACATAAATGAAAATATTATTTACTTTTATAGTTATGTTATACAACTTAAAAAAAATATCAACTTTGTTGTTATTGTATACGAAATTCAACCAAAAAACTAGAAAGAAAATTGAAGAAATATTGATATTGAAAATAAAAAAAATAATAATAAGAGAGAATAGAGAGAAAATAATAAAATTTTATAAAAAAAACTAGAGAAAAGGTCGAAGAAAATAAAGAGTGATTATAGAATAAAAATACATGAGTTTAAAGAAAAAAAACTAAATAAAATGTTGAAAAATGATAAAAAAAAATAATTGATCTTAAAAATAAAAATTGAAGAGTAAATAGAGAAAATATTTTATTATTAAATATATAGAAAATTAGAGTAATGAAAAAGATAAATTGAAATGATGATAGAGTATAGATATGGATAATTAAATAATATATTTATTGAAAATTTGTAATGAAAGTAATGATGTAAAATTTATATAGTCATTTTAAATTTATATATATATTAATATTTCGGATATCAAGTTTGCATTTTACACTTCCCAATCTTACCTTGATTGGATAATCATTTTTACTCCATATCCCCGAATTCGACCATTGGGTACCCACGATTCGCTGCTTCATCCATTTCATAAAGTATTTGACTAAATTTAACAAGCCAATATTTCCCATCATAACCATCAATCTAGATATATAAATTTGCAAAAAAAGAAATGTTCAAGAGCTATGGACACCATTAGTGGAATTCATAAATATGAAAATATAGAAGACAAATGGACAAGCTTAAACATCCTTGGTTTTACCTATGCAAAATAAACATAGATTTAGTGACCTATAATTACCCATGCATATTAACGGTCGTTAAAACTCATAAAGAAAAAATAGGTTTCGCCAACCTTTAATATTTAATACCAGCCTTACAAATTTTTTTTTACTTTTTACTTTTTTTTATTTCTTAAAAAAATCGCAGGGGTCATGGGTTATAAGCTAGGGTGATGGGTCTTCTAATCTAAGTGGGGTTTCTCTTTTTTCTCCACTCTGCTCTCTCTGTCTCTCTCTTTCTTCTAAACCCTTTGTGATCATACTATCAAATCTAATTGATTCATCGATCTACAAAGTAATGGCCTCGGATTCCACTTATTCTCAATTGAAACGGATCTTTCATCGATGATTCGAACGGGGATTCAAATCTTAATGTGTGTTCGTCGTCCTCTTCTATTGGTTGCTGAGAAGAGAATCATAAAGCTTCTTCAGGTTCTTAGTTTGTATTTTGTTATTTTTCATTCATTATATGTGTTTCCATACTAGCATCGACCAAACACTCTAATAAAGGGAAATTAGAGCAAACATTTGATGTAGGGTTCATTTCATTTTGACTGCTACTTTTTTATTCACTTTCCGAATCTGCGGGCATATTGCTTCTTTTGAATTTCAGAAAATCAAACTACTACTTGTGATGTTTAATATTATAACTTCTTAGGTTTGAAAATTTAGAATATACTACTTCAGTTGGATTAGGTTTGAAAACTCTTTTACAACTTATGAATTTTATGAGAAGATGAATGTCAAACATGCATATTATTTGTCAATAGAATTTCTATCGGTGTGAATTAAACCTTAAGTTACTACCAATTTATAAGTTCTTTTATATTTTTGGTGATCTTAACAGCCCCTATTTACAAGAAGGAATACATTTTCTAGGCACGTTTCATGTATAAAATTACAACCAAATCCCGAGATTCTTTCTTGCTTGCCATCTTAGAGTTACACTAGTGATCCAAACTACAGCTTGTAGATATAAAAAGACCACTGGTGAAGATTACATGATTAAGTGTAGGAAATAGCATGATCAGTACATCATAATCTCTTGAATTATTGAACTTTCATTGGTATATTTTCCCAAATCTAAAGATTATAGCATATTGAAATGGCATATCTTCAAAGAAAAGAAGAAAAATGAATAAAATAACTTCTTTGTTGTCAAGCTTCTATAATGATTATAGAATAGCTTCAGATGGATCAGTATATCCACAAATATTCTATTGAACGTTAGTGGTTGAAAGCTATTATTTTAATATCATGGATATATAGTGAAATTAGCTGATTCATTTGTTAGTCAATAGAACTTTATAATTGTTACTACTTATGCATCTATAAATTCAGTTTACCTTCTAATAGTATGAACATATTGCAAAATATATCTCACGAGCTAACCATGATAAGGTGTTGAATAAAACTATTGGCAGCCACAAAAAACAAACACCTCAATTGTATGAATCTGTACAACCTGAAAGTCCAAGAGAAATCAATCAGATTGATTTGTGCAAGAGTTTAGCTTTGGACAATGCATTATTCAAAGTATCAGGTGTGCTTGAGATCGTGCAAAATCTCTTGACACTACATCATTTCGTACAATTTTATTTCACTTTTTCTTTTTAAATTTATATATTTGCATGTTTACATTTATAACTTGAACATATTACATAATATATCTTAGAAGTTGATGATGATTGCACAAGTTCCAATTCTAGAAATTGCTAACCACGAGAAGGTGTTGGAAATATTTAATGCCATCAACAAATAACAAAGAGCTCAATTGGTTGAATCTTTAGAATGCAAAAGTACAAAAACAATGGACAAGATTAATTTGTATAAAATCTTAGCCTAGAACCATAACTTCATTACAAATATAAAAGTTGGTCCTCTAAAAGGTTATATGCGTCGTGTTTTAGCCCTGTGTCGTTTTGATGTCTCTGTAAAGCTTGATTCACAACACAAAATTCTTATAGGTTGATGAAGTTATATATATTCTCTAATTTTTCTTTCCTTGTTTCTATTTCCATATCTTATTTTTCTTGTTGTAGTTAAATGTGAATACCTAACAGAAGTTCGTGAAAAAAGTGGTGCTTTTTTTTCAAGGTACTATTTTATACCCAGTAAAACACATAGTTTTATGTTTTTATGTAATGAAGGATTATTGTTGTTTCTAATATATTTTGCTTCTTGAAATGGCAATGTGAAGACTGCAAAGCCCTTTAATCTTTTGAGGACTCAAAATAGTTTAGGAGGTAGAAACTTGCAGTTATCTTAACATTAATATCATGGAATTTTTTTTCATTTAATGGTACTGACTTTTAATCCATAATTATCGTCTAATATGTTTTCACAAGTTCATGTTAAAATGTCAACTTGGGCATTGTGTTATGTTATGAGCTTATAAAAGAGGTTTTAATTTAAGACATGGTTTCCTACTTGACCGTAGCCTTTTGATGACTACTTTAGAAACAATATTCTTGAAAATGTTTGTTGTGAATGCATATTTCTCTTCTAAATATTTGGTGGTGGTTTTCGTCTATATTATTTTATATTATCTTCGGTGTTGGATATGTTATTGTCTCATTTGAAGATTGGATGATAGGAATGGGTACATCAGACAGATGGAGAAAGATGGGGTACTGGTGGGATATCCACAGAAAGGTTATCTTTTTAAGTTAGTTAGGTCTTTGGTTAATTTGAAATTGCTTTTCTCGATCTTTTATATTGAATAACTCTTTGGAAATCGGATTTTACTTAATAGGGTCCAATTATTAATTGACCATCTCTTTTCCTTTTTTGCATTTTCTTTGTTTGTTGTACCAACATTTTCATAGGGTACTCATAGTTTTTTTGGGAAAGACGATGTAGCATCAATATAATAAAAGCCATAAAAAGGCAAAGGAGTTACATGAGTTCAAAGGAAGTCATAGTAAAAACAAACTGAATGAGGTACAAAAGAAAAAGAGATAAAAGATGACAAATGAGAATTGAGAATTAAAGTGCAATGAAATCAATGGTTAGGGTGACTTTCTCGTAAGCGATGTTCTAATTTTTACAGATTATCCAATTCTTCTCGCCTGTGGGAATACGTCTCCACGTTCAGATGAGGGAGTTGTCGTCAATGATAATATTGTTTCAGACTTTATCCACATTGTTGCGGACACCTGAGAAGGTTCTAACGTTCCTCTCCATCCAAATGTGATAAACAATATTGGCAAAAAACACTTGAATGTATTAGAGTTAAAGTCATTGCCCTTGGTCTTTATGATGGCGAGGTCCTTGATGTCGTTCCATTCGTTTGGGAAGCTGAGGAGGCTCATTGATGCGGAGAATCTACGCCAAAGAAAGGAGGCAAAAGGGCGGTTCCCAAGGAGGTGTTCAATGGACTCCTCATTTCCCAAGCAAAGAAGGCAAGTACTTCTTTATCCGATCACGGATATTGAGTCTCTCACGAAAGGCAAGCCATAAAATAAATTGGTGTCTGAGAATCACTTTGGTAGATCACACTAAGTGGAACCATGGGACTATGTCCCCATGATCACGAACACAATCCCAAGTAGACCCTGAGTTGAACCTACCATTGTTCTCGACACTCCTAACACAAGAATCCTAATGGTTATTCAGATGATCGGATGAAAGTGCGTCAAGGATTCTCGCACCTTTTGGAATATTCCTTAGAAGGCTATTCCAATTTCCGCTTTTGACTTGTTGAACTGTGGTCAATTGACATTCTCGCGTGATTTGAGTGATGGAGAAGACATTGTTATGGAGGATGGGTCTGTTTTCGAACCAGAGGTCATGCCAAAACAGAGTGTCATTACCATTTCCAATTTGAATGTTGATCATCTTGCTCGCGCTGTCTCTAAGCTTTAGAATTTTTTTAAGGGACCACGCCATATCCATTCTGATCATAGTTGTGCATGGTCAAATGTTTGTTAGCATTTGTTAAGTATTTTTATTAATTGTTTATGTTCCTGGGCCACAGATTTCTAGCCCAGGTTAATGACTAAATCTTCTGTGTTTTTTATTTTCACTTGAGCGTCTTTAAATAATGTTACTTAGAGGTGGATTGTTAAAAGTCCAAATAGTTCTAAAGTGCATTATATTTCAATTTAAACGGTTCTAAAGTGCAATATATTTCAATTGAACATTAAATATCTAGTATAGTTTTGATAAAGACGCTCATATAACAGTTCTACATTTTAATACACTCTTTTGTTTCTATTTATTAATATCCTTAGTTCGTTAGTCGAGATTGTTTATTATATTTATAACTTGCGTCTTTTACTTGTTTTTTTGAAATTTATTTTGAGTAGATGATTTTGTTGAGCAAGTACCACTTATTTTTTATTTTGATTCTTAGGGTGAAATTTTGTACAAAAATTCTTTATCAAATTTTAACCATATAGCATTCTTTGGTAATATCATCAATTTTGTAACGGTAGTTGTATATAGTTCTAGGAATATGAATGGAAACATTGTCCTTTTTACACCATAAGTTGTTTTACCAAATTCAATGGTTTGTTAATATCTTTCATTGCTTCCTGATTGCTTATCTATATATATTGTTGGGTCAAATTATTTTACTAACGTTATTTTAATGATGTATTAAGTAAAATTTTGATTAAGATTGAAGTTAAGCCGTCTAATTTTTTTGTGCAGGTGCATTAAAATATGCTAAGTTAGACTTAGTTTGAAACATGTTAATTAGACGTGTTGGTAGTTAGACGTGCAGTCTAACAGATACGTAGTTCGACGTACAGTTTAACAGATACGTAGTTAGACGTGCAGTCTAACTGATACGTAGTTAGACGTGCAGTCTAACTGATACGTAGTTAGACTTGTAGTCTAACTGATACATAGTTAGACGTGCAGTCTAACAGATACGTAGTTAGACGTGTAGTCTAACAGATACGTAGTTAGACGTACAGTCTAATATATACGTAGTTAGACGTGCAGTCTAACTGATACGTAGTTAAACATGTAGTCTAACAGATACGTAGTTAGAAGTACAATCTAACAGATACGTAGTTAGACGTGTAGTCTAACAAATACGTAGTTAGATGTGCAGTCTAACAGATACGTAGTTAGACGTACAGTCTAACAGATACGTAGTTAGACGTACAGTCTAACAGATACGTAGTTAGACGTACAATCTAACAGATACGTAGTTAGACGTACAGTCTAACAGATACGTAGTTAGACGTGCAGTCTAACAAATACGTAGTTAGATGTGTAGTCTACAGATACGTAGTTAGACGTGCACTCTAACAGATACGTAGTTAGACGTGTAGTCTAACAGATATGTAGTTAATCGTGGAGTCTAATAGATACGTAGTTAGACGTGCAGTCTAACTCCATTAGACTTTGTGGTCTAATAGATCTCGCTATTAGACGTGGGAGTCTAACTTCCTTAGACTTGGCAGTCTAACGAAGCACGTCTAATGCCTCGCTTCAGCAGCTGCTTGAAGTTAGCATCCGTCTACCCACGATCAACTAGTTGTATGATACTCCTGCTCCACTCATCCTTGCAGTCCAGTATGATAGTTATCTGTATCCAATGAATGAATGCCACGTAAGTAAATATTCTTTCCACTACTTTTCACTAAAGGACAGTTTCAGAAGAATATCCGGCGCACTACCAGTTTAGTACGGCCATGATACTTGTGCACAGAGCCTGATGTACTCTTGTACTATAAAGGCTTTCCAATGGGCTCTTACCACGTGTCCATCTAGAAGATTCGACCGTTGGTGTTTGTCTTCTATATATAGATCTTCAAGGACAACGATCGAGGTGCCAGTTTTACCAGAGTTATCACTAGAGCAACAGGTTTTATGAGTATACTGATTTCATAAGCCTTACCTACTATCAATCTCACTCTTGCACTTCTGGTCTGTACATCTTCAAGTTCAAGAGAAAATCAAAATCTGTCAAGCTGAGTCAAATTCTTAAACATATTGTAAGTTGAACAGAGTCTGTTCTATTCAATAGTTAGCTAGCCATTAAACTGTATTTGATTCAAAGAAGTATAGTGAATTCTTCCGGTGGTTAGAAAAAGGGGTGACGTAAGAGAGTTTGTTCCGAACATCCATAAACAAATCGCTGTGTCATTTACATTCTGTCTTATCTTGTTTCATTCGTTCGTAGTTTTAAACCTGAGCAAACGTTTTCGCACTTTAATCGCTTCAAGAGTTTGCAAGGGTTTGTGAAGAATAGAAAGTGATATTAATACCTAATAGGATTTTTATCAAACCGTTTTCCAAAAGTTGTCATCAATAGTTAGACTCCCGTCTCTATTAATTACACCGATCATATCATATATATATAATAATACTTAATTTTTAAAGTGTCTAGATTGCCAGGTCGAGAGTTGTGGTTAATTTGGATATATATGTGAGAGTAAATGAATATTTGGGTCGGATTGTGGATTGACCCGCACATAAACTTTAAACGGTTAAAAAATAAAATTAAAAATGTTATAGGTATGGTTCGAACTTGCAACCTAACAAAACAAGTTTAACCCTTTAACCAACTAGGCTAATAACACTTTATATTTTAAATTCAACACCAAATTTGATGAACACGAAACATTTTAACAATATAAGTTCAACTTTTTAGCTAAATAATCTATACATATATAATGATGCTTAATTTTTAAAGTGTCTAGATTGCCGGGTCGAGAGTTGTGGTTAATTTGGATATATATGTGAGAGTAAATGGATATTTGGGTCGGATTGTGAGGTGACCCGCCTATAAACTTAAAATGGTTAAAAATAAAATTAAAAATGCTAAAGGTATGGTTCAAACTTGCAACCTAACAAAACAAAAATACAACTCTTTAACCAACTAGACTAATAACACTTTATATCTTAAATTCAATACCAAATTTGATGAACGCAAGACATTTTAACAATATAAGTTCAACTTTTTAACTAACTAATCTATATATATGTATATATATATATTGATGCTTAATTTTTAAAGTGTCCAAATTGCCGGGTCAAAAGTTGTGGTTAATTTGGATATATATGTGAGAGTAAATGGATACTTGGGTCAAATTGTGGGTTAACCTGCCCATAAACTTAAAACGGTTAAAAATAAAATAAAAAATATTAGAGGTATGGTTAGAACTTGCAACATAGCAAAACAAATACAACTCTTTAACCAACTAGGCTAATAACACTTTATATTTTAAATTCAATACCAAATTTGATGAACGTGGTAGTTTATCAATAATTTTTAATCGATTATAATTCTCTTTTGACTATGTTATATAGATTTCACTATTATTAGTGAGCAATAATGGAAGAATTTCGTCATATTTATAGAGATAGGGGACATAATTCATATGGATATAGTAAGTCTCGTTTGGGCTACTTTAATAGTAGTCTTTACATTTTCCCTTTCATTCGTAGTATGGGGAAGAAGTGGACTCTATAGGTCAAACTAATTGAGTTGAGAAATCAAATTGTATCAATTGTTTTAGAGATCGTTCTGCAATGTGAGAGTAAATAGATACTTGAGTCGGATTGTGGGTTGACCCGCCCATAAACTTAAAACGGTTAAAAATAAAATTAAAAATGCTATCACATTTTTACCGTAATAATTTTTTCACGATTTTTTATATTATTACTCGTGCAAATGCACCGAATACATGCTAGTTTAGATTAATTAGATGTTACTAGTCGAGAAGTTTCCAAGTAATTATATGTAACATATCGAGGTAGTTGTTATCAAGTTTGTGTATATTCAAGTTTTTCTATTTTGTATAGTGCAAAGAGTCTAACCTTGAAACTTAGTATGGGCATTTGTCAAGATGTTTTGGCAAAGATTTAAACTCCTTATTTCTGTTTCTTACACTAATTTCTATTTTCATTTATATCTGCAAGGACACTTTGATTTGGAGTTGTATAATGTTAGGAGAATACAAGTTGAGGAAGTAAGTATTTTAACAAGATTATTGACAATATCGGGATTCCATCAATTTAGAATTTGTCTTATTAAAGGTAGTTAATCGCCTATTCAAGTAGACCTAAATTTTTGTTGTGTACTCATCTGACATGAAAATGACTCTTGTTATAGTTGAAACCATTGCCAGTATTTGTGGTGCAAAAGAGGTATGCATGTCACTTTGTTTTTTAATAGAAGTGTTGAAATTGTGTACTCATTTGACTTGAAAATGAGAATTGTGGATACATTAATAGAATCAAGTTGAGGGAATTGTGGATGCATTACTAAAAGTTGAGGCAACTATCCCAGCACTCAAATCGCCTTAGGATCTCAAATCACCAAAGAATCCTATATGAAAGTGTTAGAGAAAGTAATAAAGTTTCATCGAAGGAACTATTTATTTGAAATTTAATGCATATTATTTAAATAAATAGAATATTAGAAGTAAGTTAACTAATTAATGTTCTTTTAATTTAATTATTTAAATTTTTTTATTATCTTTGAAAGGTTGTTTTTATTTAATTATTTAATTTGTAAAAAAAATTAAATATTAAAACATTATCTTAAAAAGTAGAAATATAAATAAAAATAAATAAAATTTTAAAAGAATGATTAAAATAATAATTTAAAAATATAATAGAGTTTTGGCGACTTTTGCATAACTGTTACCAACGCTTAAATAAGTGTCGTTAAACGTCCTTCTCTTTCGGCAACGCTTAAATTAATTGTACCGACGCTTAAATAAGCGTTGTGAAAACTTGTGCCCACCTTGCTTTCGGCGACGCAAGATTAAGTGTCGGTAAGATTTTTGGCGACGCTTTTAAGGGTTGGCAGAGATACTTTTAAGCGTCGTCGTAAGTCTTTTTTGTTGTAGTGCCAAAGGTTTGATTGTACATTTTGGTCTATAAACCGACCGAACCGAACCGCTTACAGTTCTATTACAACATATATATACACAATGTTTATCTTAGCGCTCAAGTTAGGGTAACTTATAGATAGGCTGGACCACCTAATATATTTTAACAAACGTCATTAGGAATCGAAGAACACTTTGGATGGATACTTTGAATGGGTTAGAGGATTTGTAAAACCTCAAATCTACTTTAAAACTATTCCAAGAAAGAAAATGCTTCGGCTGACAACGTCAATGAACAATTGGAGGAGACTAAGAGTTTGAAAGCTGAAGTGGAGAAATTGAATGCTCAACTTGCTTAAGTTATGCAAGTCATCAATGATATTGATTGATCATTGATGACTAACCAACATAAATAAGAGGATTCAATTTCTCTATTTTTTTACATTTGTTTACATTTTAAATATAAAATGAAATAAATCTTTATAATAATATAAATTTATTATATATCAATTAATAATCATGGCTTTCATGAAGTCACTGTTTATTCTAATATAATAATTTAGTAGTTGTGTGATCGTGAGGTCTTTAACGTGGACATTTGTTAGAGAAATAAAACGGCAATAATTGAAGTTTTTAGTTATAAATAGTGCTTCACAAATACTTCTCTATCTTCATTTCCAATGATTGCGGGATAATAGAACCATCCCTCATAATATTATTTGATACTCTTTCTTAAGATTTAATTCTTAATTAATTTAAGATAAAGATATTATTTATTAATATTTTAAAATATAAAAAAATTATTTATATCAAACACTTTTTTTTAATCTATAAAATTAGCAACACACCACAATTATGATTATTAATATCAAACCACTTTTTTTTAATCTATAAAATTAACAACACACCACAATTATGATTATTAATATCAAACACTTTTTTTTTAATCTATAAAATTAGCAACACACCACAATTATACCATTATGATTACTCTTTTAATTTAAAGTTTTTAAATAAAAATTCAAAGTGTTTTAAATAAAAATTCAATTATTCTATTGAGTTCACATCAACCCTGCATCATTTATTTAAAAACCAGTCAGTTCGATTACAGTTAGTTTTTGAGTTTTAACATATTCAATGTTTATGAATTATCACATTGAATTAATAAATGAAAATTGAGTACCTAATTTTTTATACAAAACATTGATATTTTAAATATATAAAGAGCTACGAAAATGTAGAACGATCTAAATGGAAGTTGAAGTCGTGATGATGGTGGAGTGTTATACTAATTTTTTATATTTAAAAAATAAATTATTACATTATATATATGTATATGCTTAATTCGAATTTGTTTGTTTTTTCGGGTCGAGAACTATGATTAATTTGGATATATATGTGAGTTTAAATTGATATTTGGGTCGAACCGTGGATGGACCCGCCCATAAATTTGAAACGGTTAAAATAAAATTAAAAAACTATATGTATGTTTTGAACTTACAACCTAACAAAAACAAGTCTAACTTTTTAACCCACTAAACTAATAAGACTTTATAATTTAAATTCAATATCAAATTTTATAATTTCAACTTTTAACTAACTAATATATATATATATATATATATATATATATATATATATATATATATATATATATATATATATATATATATATATATATATGATTTGTTACAGGATAGGAACCGTACGAAAATATGATAAAGAGACATGTAAAAATGTGAGTCATAAGATGTCAACTAATTAACTAATTGGTAATAAATATTAAATACAATATATATATACACAAATTATAAAATTGTTTCAACAATCTCAAATGGTCTAACGGTTAAGGTGTTCACATTTCATATTTAAGACCATAGTTCGAATCCTAAAATCTGCAAAATGAAAAAGAGGCATATGAAAAATGTTAGATATCTTGTCTTGAAATAAATTACAGAAAATATATATATAATGATGTTACAAATAAATGAAATAAATAAAAAAATATAAAGAATAATATCACCGAATAAATGGTTGATTCGAGGCATGTGCTTAGCACACATTTCCATTAAAATAGTTACATCGTCTCCCGTTTGTGCTCATCCAACTATTGTCATTCTTAAACTCTTGACATTCTATCTTATTCACTGGCATTAAATTTCACCAATTTGGTATAAATTTATATTTACTTGGATTAAATTACATTTAATTTATTTATCCAAATTCAAATTTCTATTTAATTAATAAAATTAGTTTAAATTTCCAACAAAAATATATGAATGAGATGTTGATTGACTGGAGTAGAAGATTGGTTGTTGATTTGTTGAAGTCGAAGATAATAAAGTCTTCATAAGAGTAAATATGATGATATGCGAGGTGGGAATTTATAGTTAATTTGTCGGGATAAGAAGCCGATAATAAAAGGAGATATCGACGGTTAAAATATATAAATGAGATGTTGATTGACCGGAGTATAAACGTGTGTGTGAAGTCACGAGATTATAGGTCGAAATTAAGATTCACGAGTGATTGACGAGGGGATAAAGAGGCATATGAAAAAGTGTCAGTCACAAGATGAAAGATCGATTGGGGAGATTGATGTTTGGTTTGACGAGAGATAAGAGGTGTGTGTAAGGTCATGAGATGTCGATTGAGATTTGGTGGTTGGTTTGTCGGAAGTGGGGAATAATTTAAGAGGTTGGTAACAAATGAGATATTAATGATTAAAAATATATGAATGAGATGTTAATTGACCGAAATATAAAAGTGTGTGAGATCACGAGATTAGAGGTCGATTGTGATTTGTGAGTTATTTGTCGAGGGGACAAAGAGACATATGAAAAATGTGAGTCACAAGATGAGAGGTCAATTGAGTGATCGGTGTTGGTTTGACGAGGATAAGAGGTGTGTAAAAATGTGTGAGGTCACAAGATGAGATATCGATTGAGATTTAGTGGTTGACTTGTCAAAGTGGGGTAAAAAAAGAGGTTGCGGTAATATAAATAATAAATGAGATATTAGTGGTTAAAATATATGAATGAGATATTGATTAATCGAATTGTAAAAGTGTGTGAGGTCACGGGATTAAATGTTGATTTGGATTTGTTGATAATTTTCTGAGTGAATAAAGAGGAATATGAAAAAGTGAGTTTAGGTTGATTTATGGTAAAAGAGATCGCGGTAAGGGTAAAAATCTTGAGATGAGAGGTGAGATTTGTGGGGATAAAAGGCCGATAAGAAAGGAGATATTGGTGGTTAAAAATAATATGAATGAAATTTTGATTGACCGAAATGTGAAAATATATGAGCTCACGATACTAAAGGTTGATTGAGATTATAGTGGTTGGTTTGTTGAGCGTGATAAGTGGCATGTGAAAAAGATGAGGTCGTGATATAAGAGGTCGATTGAAATTTTGATGGTTGATTTGACGAGAGATAATAGGTGTGTGAAAGTGTGTGAGGTCACAATATGAGATGTAGATTGTGTGATTGGTGGTTGGTTTGTCGAAATGGTGGTACAAAAAGTCGCAGGTATAGATAAGAGGTCGGTAATAGTGTAAAGCACGTCTAACATTACTTTAGATAAGAACAAAATGTATCTCACAACTTTAAGTAAAATCTCTAGATCGATCTATAATAACTAATCAGATAGATGATGTAATTTATTTGATTCTTACTACAAAGAAATCTATATTTCTTTTAAATATTTTTCAAACTATCAAATTAATTTTTTTAACTTTAGATATTTAATAAATTTTAAAATATAGGTTAACTTTAAATTTTGGATTAAACTTAATTTTTATAAACTAAAATTAATTTTAAATTAATTAAATTTAAATAATATTAATTTTTTTTAAATATTTATAAATAAATAATATTTTATTTATATTTTTTTACCTGCTAGTTGAATTAATTATACTACTTTCTAAATTAAAAAAAGTTTACTCATATACTAAAAAGAGAAATCAGTTATGTTTGAACTATGAGTAACGGATTCATGAATTAAATTAATGTGGGCTTGAAAAAGAATTTGGAATTAATTTAATATATATAATATGTAGATTTAGAATCTAACCGAAAATATAATATAAAAAAATCGGTAAAACATTGAAATATATAATATGTGAATGACACTCAAAGGTCCGGTCTAGTTAATGGTGTGATCTTGATTGTTTTTAATTTTAGAAAATGATAATTGATGCTTTTAATGTGGACAATTCTTAAGTTATGAACAAATAGATAATAAAACGGCAATAAACAAGCTAGTTATAAGTTGTAGTGCTTCACAAATACTTCTCTCTCCCTATCCAATTATTGCGGAATAGTAGGAATATAAAATTTCTATGAGGAATATTAATTTCATAATTCTTTTCTTATTAAATAATACTAATAACTCCCAATTGCTTTCACAAAATAAACCCTAAAACTTCATCCTGGCCATCATTCAGCAAACTTCCAAGAATCTTTAATCCGTTTCAACAAATCTTCTTCGTTTCAATACACTAAATCATATTCCATACTCACTCTTCTAAGATTTAATTCAAACAAGAACTAAATCATATTTCATACTCTTCTTTTATGATATAATTCAAACAAGAGTGGTTTTAAAAGACTAAAAATCATGAGTTTAATTTCTATTTAAAACACTTTAAGTTGAAATGAGTGTCTTCACTGTGAGTTTGGAGTCATGCCCTTTTTGGGCGGTGGGAGATCATGCTAACATCTATTCAACATGGGTTGAATTTAAGGATGGCAACGGGTACCTTACCCGCGGGGTAGTGAAGTACTCATCCCCGGACTCGATTTTTATATGTTACCCAACCTCAACCCCGACGGATATCTATATTTGTATCATCATCCCTGATTTGTCGGGTATCCGATCACCGACATATACCCACCCTATTACCCGATTAAAATATAAAATTTATTTATTATTTTCTAAATATACTAAATAATAAAAATAAAAATAAAAATATTATTTACTTGTATAGTTATGTTGTACAAGTTAAAAAAAATATATCAATTTTGTTGTTATTGCATACGTTAAATTCAACCAAAAAAATTAGAGAGAAAATTGAAAAAAGATTATATTAAAAATAAAAAAATAAGAGAGAAAATACATAAAGTTTAAAAAAAACTAAAGAAAAGGTTGAAGAAAGATGAAGAAAATAAAGAGTGAATATAGAATAAAAATACATGAGTTTAAAACAAATAACAACCAAAGAGAATGTTGAAAATTAATAAAAATTTTGATCTTGAAAATAAAAAATAAAAAGTGAATAAAGAGATAAAATATTTTATTATTAAATATATAAAAAAAATTAAAGTAATGAAAAAGATAAATTGAAATGATGATAGAACGTAGATAAAGGTAATTAAATAATATATTTATGGTAAATTTGTAATGAAAATATTAATGTGAAATTTATGTAGTCATTTTAAATTTTAACAAAAGAATATATATATATATATAATATATATATTAATATTTCTCTTACCTTCATCGGGTATCATCGGGTAATCATTTTTATTCCATATCTCCAATCCCGACCATCGGACACCCACGAATATTTGGTCAATCAAAAACATTGATTGGCTACTTCATCCATTTCATAAAGTATTTGACCAAATTTAACAAGCCAATATTCTAATAGTCCATTCCCCAAGTCTTTCCCATCATAACCATCAATCTAGATATATAAATTTGCAAAAAAATAAATGTTCAAGAGCTATGGACACCATTAGTGGAATTCATAAATATGAAAATATAGAAGACAAATGGACAAGCTTAAATATCCTTGGTTTTACCTATGCAAAATAAATATACTCTAAAGATTGGAGGAGAAACAAAAACAAAGAATTGGATACGAAAGACATACGCACAAATACGACAACTGAAAACAACTCATAGGAGACGTCACTTGTTAGACGCGGCCTCATTGGTCTTAACCTCTGGTTCAGGGATTGATGTTGAATTAGAGGAATCAACTGTGGATGGAACATTCTCATTTACTTCTACACTTTCAGTAGTGTTAGAAGATTTAGTTGAATTGTTTGCTTCGCTTTCGTTTGTGTTTATGTTTGCATTTGCTGTTTCATTGTCAGTTGAGGTCGAAGCTTCAGAACCCTTATTATTTCCTGCAGAAAAATGGTTTTAAATTTGAAATCAGTCTCACAACATGACATATATTTTTGATAAAAAGCATTTAAGTATTTGGTATGTATCAAATTCCTTACCGGAGTTCTCTTCTGTTGGGTTTGACTTTTCCGAGTCTGGCTTTGTTTCTTTTTGTTCGTTCACAACGGTTTGGATGCCATCTCCTTCAGAGACAACACTCTCTGTTGACTTACTCTGGTTGTCTTCTTTTGTTTCGCTTGGGCTCGAATTTGGATTATCCTTTGTCTGAACATTATTGTCCTGATCTTTAGCATCAGAGGACTCTTCTTTTTTAACTGTCTCACTTTCTGCAGAAACTGATGGCAATTCATTTTGGTTTGTGTCAGTATTATTCTGAATAAGCTGATTTTGTTCTGCGATTTTGATCTGTACTTCTCCATCTGAGTTCTGTGGACTCTCTTTGGCGTTTTCATTTGTATTTTTGGAATCGGTATCATCCTTTACATTATTACCATCTGGAGTAAGATCCTTTGAAGAACCTGAATTGTCTCCATCTTTAACATTCTCGATTTTCTCCACTGTTTCTTTGGATTGGCCTTCTATTGAATCCTTCTCGTTTCTTGTTGAATTTTCCACTTTGGTTTCATTCGTGTTGATCTCTTCAGTCTTCTCCTCTTTGATAGCATTTTCTTCGTTCTCGTTCAGATCGCCATGTTTACCCTTGTTCTCTTCAACCTGCTCCTCTTTGACAGCAATTTCTTCCTTTTCAAATTCGCCATGTTTTCCCTTGTTCTCTTCAAATGAGTCCTCCTTAATTTCCTTGTCTTCACTCCCATTATTCTGTTCACTTTGCTTTTCTTTGTTCTCTTCATTTACCACTTCCTGGGTTTCCTTTCCTTCATTCTCATTTTGTCTTTCTTTGTTATCTTCAGTCCACTCCTCTTTCACTTCCTTCTCTTCTTCCTCAGGTTGCTTTTCTTTGTTCTCTTCACTCATTTGAATCACTTCCTCTCTATTATCCTTTTCCTCGTTTTCATTTTCTCCGTTTTGCTTCTCATCACTCTCTTCTCTTATTTCTTCCTTCTCTTCACCTTCATTCTGCTCTTCCTGTCCTCCTTTGTTCTCATTCTCCACTTCCAAATCCTTGTTTTCCTCATTTTCTCCATCTTTGCTTTCTGATTCTGGGTTTTCTTCTTTGGTCTCTTTAACCTCGTTCTCTTTGTTGGTCTCTTCCACTTCCTTCTCAGCATCCGTTGTATTTTCTCTCTCACTTTCCTCCCCAACTTTTTCTTGGTTATCTTTAAGAAGATCATCATCCACACTGCTTTTCCCTTCTACATCACCACCACCCTCTTCGGATTTGATTTCTTCGTGGAAAGTTTTAGTAGTTTCTTCTTCCTCTTCCTCCTCTCTATGCCTTTGATCAATAATAGTGGCATCATCAATACGATTATCAAGATCTTTCCTCCCTAACTTTAAGAAATCATCCCCATTCTTCAAATTATTCGACAGTTTAGCATTTTGTTCCAGCGAAGCTGCCTTCTTGTAATTGGATTGCTGAACCTGGTAAACTAACCATAGTCCTACAGCAATCAAAACACATAACTGTATAGCATGCTTCACCTTGAAGCCTTTAGATCTTTGATGCCTTCGTGGTGATGTTTTGAACATAATTCAATGATTTCTTCCACAAATTCCCTGAATAAAAATGAACAAACACACTTACACAAAAACTTTGATTTCTTTCTTTAATGTTTCTTTTTTTAACTTCTCATTCAATTGTTCTCACAAAAGTTTGAATTTCCTCACCCTACCCTATAATAGAATGAGTAATTATTGAAAAATGAAATTGGTGTTGCTTCTTGATTTCTTGATTCAAAGATTCCTTCAAACCAGACACCAATTATTAAAAAAATACTTACTTATTATATACTGAAGAAGTGATGTTATAAATAATAACTGTTGTGTATTTACTATGAAGATAAGATCGATCAAACCACGTAAACACTAAGCAAATACTAACATTCATAGAAGCTGACTAACTTGTACTAGTAAATTATAGCAACATCAAATGATGATATTAAGGAAAAAACCTAGTTAATAAAGTTTCACATTAAAAAACAACGAATGATACGAATGCAGATCTATATAAACAATTGCATTCACATAGATCTATAGTGCAAACTCTGATATGGAAGATAGAATCTAACGTTAGATCAGACACAATAAAGTCAGAAACAAATTCAAAACAATGTAATTAATGTCAGTAAGATCTAAGAAGCGTTCGGCAAGCACTTAACCTACCAGAATTGGAAACTCTATTAAGATCTTTGCAATAATGATTACCTTTTAATCACTTTGGTAGGCGGTTAATGGTAAAGAAGGCGGGAGAAATACGACGACGACGAAGACCTTGATAGTTCTTTCTCTTTCTCTCTTTCACACTGAAATTGCAGATGCGATCTGCAATCTTCTTCTTCGATGTTTTATTTATAGAGAGATTTGCAGAAAGAAATAGAGAGAGAAAGAGAAAGAGAGAGAAACGTCCGGCCTTGCTATTATTTTCAGTGTTTGGTTACGCACCACTTTAATGCGCTTCTCGTTTTCTCAGGTTTCAGGAACGACGTCGTTTACGAATTAAGCCCTACCTTCTCACACTCTTTAAGATACAACGAATCATGAGTTAAATAAATGGCCGCGATTATGCCACGTGTCTTAATGTCGGTGGGTATTCATAAACACATTTTTAGCTACTAAGCTTGTGATAGATGCTGAAATTGATCTTTTCAAATTTTAAATGATGTATTAAGGAAATAGTTTAAGTAAATCAATATCACTATGAGAAAAAATGTAACTAAAATTAATTGAAATTTTTGGGTTTTTTTTAACCCATGCAAGGAAGGATGTAAGTAAACATAATGAGCTATTTGAATTTTGGTTAGTTGTTTGAGATGATTTGTTAGTCTTACATAACCGAGTTTGAGCTGGTTTAAAAATTTGAATTTTTAATAAGGTAAGCTAGAACTTTTACATATTCGAATTGTTAACTCGTGAACATGTTAGTTTATAGGCTCTTTTATGAGCTTGTGAACATTTTGTTTAAAGACATGTGAAAATGTTCGTTATAGCATTGTTGTTTATGGGCTTGTGAACATTTTGTTTAGAGACTCGTTTAATATTTAATAACTCCAAAAAAGTTGAAGTTCTTCGCCTAACATTAAGTCTTCTTATAAGTTACAAACAACCTCTTAACGAGTTTTCTAAACGAGCCGAGCTCGAGCAGTTCGTAAGCCTATTTAAATACATACATGTAGACACTCATTTTGCTCCCCAATTAATATTTTCAAAATAATTTTGATCCTATAAAAATATTTTTCTAAAATCATATATATAATCATTGCACGGAATTGAAAAATAAATAATTAGCTTAGAAACGAGTTTCGATCGTATCTTAAAATAATTAAATTACGACAATTTTCAATATATATATATATATAATAAATAAGTAATATTAGTTTATTTGTGCAAATAAAATAGATAGATAAAATAAAATAATATATATTTTTAGTTTTTTTTTTATAAAGTAAATGGATATAATGTAAAGAGAGAAAATGAGATTATTTGAAAAAGACTAAGTTAGGAGTCAGGATATAAATGACCCGGTAAAATTGAGGAATTCCCAATTACTTTCCCAAAAAGGGGGAAATAAAATCTATTGTGAAGGAAACATTTAAAACTTACTCTAACATTTCATTGGTTTATAACTCCATTTATAAATTTTAATTTTCATGAATTTTATATATTTTATTTACAGTTTAATTTTCTTTAAATTGTGGATAGACACTACTAACATTTTCGGGAAATTTGAGGAAATGACCCCAAAATAGGGGCTAAATGCTTTTGGTGCGGGCCCAAGTTTTTTATAGCGCTGGTGACCCCCAAATTTTTTAATGACCATTATACCCATGCGTCACGCACCCTCCAGATGCGTGACGCACCCTGAACCCTATAAAGTCATAATTTTTTTTTCATTTTCGATTCATTTTCTCTCTCATCTATGTCTTCTCCGCCGGTGAACCCTAATGGCGGAAAAAATTTTCTCTTCTTTTCATTGGTGAAGAACAGATCGAAGAGGCACCGTGGACCATTCCACTATATTCAATGGCGTAGAGCGGCGAAGAACTACTTCCAACGGCGAACTGCGGCTCCAACGGCGAACGACGACGGCCAAAAGATAAAATTTTCACTATATTTGTTGTATTCGTTTATATTTTGTGTTGATTTCGTTTACATATGATTGTTTGTGTTGATTTGTGAAGATTTTGTTTATAGAACGTCATCGATTCGTCCAGATTCGTCCAGATTCGCAGGATGCGTCACGCAGGATGCGTCACGCAGGATGCGTCACGCAGGATGCGTCACGCAGGATGCGTCACGCAGGATGCGTCACGTAGCAACCTGTCTGCGCAGCAACGAACGGACCATAGAAAGAAAGCCGCAGTCAGCTATTTTTCACACATCTACAAAATCAATCCCTAAGTAATCTAAATACCATTCTTAAACGTTTCAAAACCTAGCTTTTCTTCTACTTCAATTGCAACTGCAAAAATCCCTCTTCAATCTTATTCGTTTGATCCGATTCCTTGCTCCTTTTCCAATCTCATTCAAGTACATTACAATCAGATTGTAATCCTCAAACAAGTAAAGTATCTTTTTTAGTTTCCCTTTCGATCTGGGCTGTCGTAGGAAGAATTGAGCCGCAGTAAACTGGAGTTTTCTTTGAGGTATGCACTTACTTTTCCCCTTTACTCGAATTGGTTGCTTAAGAAGACATAATTGACAAGATATTTGTTGGCCTGACATGACTTCTATAATGGCTTACAGGCTATTTGCTTGTTAATTGGGGTTGAAGATGTTTCACCGGACAAACAAGCTGATTTTCTTTCGGCATTGCTTAATCCCCTTTGCCAGCAGGTTAATAAAATATTAACTGTCCTTTTGTATAGGCCCGAGTTAATGTTACACACTTGTATCTAGTGCCTTTCTTTTTCTGATATCTGTCAAATGATGTTGTTTGATATAAAATAATTAGGTGGAGGTGTTGCTGCAAAATGCCAAACTTCACGATTCTGAAGAATCTCCTGAAAGATTGTTAACATTCAGCAAATCATCATGGCGATTAATGCCCTGAGCAAGGTGCACTTTTGTTCTTTCATCAAGTCTGAATATTTATAAAGCACATGCATGATTTTCTACCATTTTGCAACTTCTATCTATTTACCGTGCATTAGGGAATTATTACTACTTGATCAAAATAATAAATAAAGATAGAACACTTTCTTCTTTTATGGTTCCTTGTTTTCTGCTCTCTGTTATCTAAGTTGAATTTGTGGACATAGAATTGTTATATAGGGTTTGATTGCAATATTTTATTTGATGATGGGCATAACTGCTGATTGCTTGAAACTCATTATGTAATGCAGGGATTCAGTGAGTGGCTTGTGAATTCTTGATCTCATCTGAGTTCCCTTCCTGCTCATTTTAATCGGCTTTAAATTACTGAAAAATGGTGATTGTATTAAAAATGAGATGGGCATAACTGCTGATTGCTTAAATCATCTTAAAAGAAATGAGAGTTAGATGTTGTGGGTACACATGAATATGGATTTCCTGCAAATTTGTATTGCCTCTCCTTTGTACTACTCATTTTGGATTTAGTTATTACTTTAAGTTGTGGGTATTTCATTGGTTTTGTTTGGATGCAGTATAAGTCAAGACATGAAGGGAATTTGGTGGCGAAATGTTACTTTGCAAAGCATAAGCTTGTATGGGAAGTTCTTGATGGTGGTTTGAAGAATAAGATTGAAATTCAGTGATCAGATATAATATCATTAAAGAGTAATTACCCAGATGATGGACTTGGGACTTTGGATTTAGTGGTAATTAACTTGCTTCTTTTGATTGTTGTTGTTGGTTCAGTTTAGTGTTTGAATGACTCTTGAACTAATGTTGGTGAACTTTTGATTATTTTGAAGTTTTCCACATTATGAGCCTTCTCATAGTTCATTAGGTAGAGTGCAACTAATTATAGTTTGTATAGTAATTATTTTGTTGTCCTTTCATTTCATCAATTGACAAATTCTGATCATAATGCAGTAATGGACAGTCATGCAATAGAAGAATATGACTCAACCTGCTCAAAAGATGTCGAGAATAGATTCACTTGGTGAGTTGCTGGCTAATCACTTCTGATCACTTGGAAGGATGTCTCCTTTTGTGCCAATTTGAGTTTTGCTGTAAACTATGTACTGTGTATATATATAACACATTTGTTATAGATTATTCTTCATTTAAATTGGTTCAAGCATTTAATTTATTTATCTTTTTTTTATTTGTTATTTGATAAGAGAAGTGTGATTGAGGTAAATCTTTGAATTTTGAACGAAATGATTTAATGGTTTAGTTTCAAGTTATAGAGGGTTAAACAAGTCTGGATAGTTACAAATAAATTGTGATTTGTGAACCAGAAGTTGTGATTTGAGGTAAATGTAATGCTTTACAATATAAAAGTTTACAAATAAATTTTAACAGAGTTCCAAGATAGTTAAATTGTTATTATTTGAAGTTAAAATTTGTAGTAGAATATATCATTCCAACATAAAAGGCACAAACACTAAAACTGATATAAGCATAATTCAGTACAATAATGAGTAGCAGAATTGAAGCAATCAACCTTAATAGGCAGAGGGGATCATCAACAATATATGCACAAGATTTGTCTGAAACTGAATACCCCAAAATGAACCCAAGAAAATATGTGATGTTGTTGGTAGTTCACCATTCAAGAGTTCACAAAGTGTTGAAAACATTTTTCAAGTTCTAATAAAATCTCCCTATCTCTATTATAGGGACAAACCACCCTACCACCTCGGAAAGAAGTAGTCTGCAGTCCAACTCTACTCAACAACCTCCCTTACTTTCATATTGTACTCGCATTTGTTTTCGCTGAACATCCTTGCAGCTTCTGAGTTGCCAAGTGAGTTTGGGTTCGGGTCACAAAGCACCGACTGCAGAAAAAATAGAACCCTTATAAGTTTCGATGTAATTTTGATCAGATGCTATCCATGACTCATGTTGTTGTTAGCAATGTAACTAATTAGGTATAACTTTTTGTATTTTTTAGTGTGAGCTTGGTTTAGTTAGTTCCAACTTCAAAATCAAACAAACCCATACCTGGATGGAGGTAAGTATAGCAGTTACATCATAGATTGGGCTCCATTGATTTTGGAGAAAAACCAAACAAATATCCAAACTGCGTGACGCACCTGCGTGACGCACCTGCGTGACGCACCTGCGTGACGCACCTGCGTGACGCACCTGCGTGACGCACCTGCGTGACGCACCTGCGTGACGTACCCGTATTTCGCCGCCGGTGACATTTATCTAATAAATCTCCATTCCCTAAACCCTAACAAAACAATGCGAAAGAAATAAAGGAAGGAGGAAGAATACCAGTAGTAGCGGACATCTCCTTCGCTGGGATTCCGACGTCTTCGTCGGGGGTCGTCGTCGGAGTTCGTCGTCGGGAGTTGTCTTTTTAGAGAGAAGGAAGAGAATGGAAGAATGGGAAGTGAAGAGAGAGAACAAGAAAGAAAGAACTGAGAAAAACTGGAATTTTTTTAATTATATAGTAAGGGCATTGTGGACTTTTCACAATGCCCTCAGGTGCGTCACGCAACGGGAGGGTGCGTGACGCAACGGGGGTATTTTCGGCAGAAAAATGTTTGGGGGTCACCAGCGCTATAAAAATCTTGGGCCCGCACCATCGGCTATTAGGCCTTATTTTGGGGTCATTTCCTCAAATTTCCCACATTTTCTTTAAAAAAATTGGCTAAATAATTTATTTCATTAACTTTATATTAAAAATATTAAAATTAAAAAAATTGAAGGTTTTATTTTGCTCAAGAATGACAGCTACGTGTTGTTTGTTTTCCATTTCAAATTATTTTCTTATTGTTACATTTAAATACCCTGAATAAATTTTATGAAATCCAAAAAAGAAAAGAAAACAGTTAAAAATAATATTTTTAACAAAATTGAAATCTTTATTTTTGACTAGATTTTAAACATCTAACTCTATTTTTGTGTCCATAATTAAACTTTACAAATTCCATAAATTTCAAAAATTTAATTGGTGATTATAAATATTTTAATTTTAAAATTCTTTTTGGATTTTCCAAATTTAAAAAAAGAAATTTATTCTATTTTTTTTAGAATATTCAATTTTATTCTCATTGAATCAGGATAATTACTTTATTTATTATCTTTTTAGACTTTAATTTATCATTAATTTTACTAGGCTTATGCTAAATAAATAAACTATAAATAAAACTGTAAAAATTATTTTTATAAAAATGGAAAAATATTTAAAATACACCAAGAAATTTATGTTATATTTTTTATTTTTTCTAATTAGGTGAGAAAAATTTGGTGATGACTATTAAATCCAAAACTATTTTTTTTACTAAAGTCTCTATTGATTTTATTTTATTATTTCAAAATTTCAAGAGTGATTTAATTATTTTAAATATTTAATTTATTTTTTTAATTCGAAAATATATTTTTTCGGGGTGGTCATTTTAAACACGTGCAGTTTCTTGCAACTCTAGTATTGAACGTTTGATGTTACTTGAAATGATATTTTGACTATCCATTTTAGAAAATATACTTTACACTTAAAAGACAATAAGACCAAGATTTTTGTCTTTTTCGACGTTCATGAGCTCTAGGAACTCGTTTATGTTCATGTAGTATACAATGTATATTGTGCAACACCACCTATTAATTTACGTGTCGAGATTTGTCAATGAGGAATGATAATTTGTCCCTTTAAATGAGCTCCCTTAACGATAGAGGAGAGGATCATGAGAGGCGACGAGTGGCATCTCAATTGAGAGCACTTCCCTACATCGGCGACCTTCAAATCGCTCTTGTCGGTGGGACAACTCTCTTTTACCTCGAAAGCTATATATTAGACATCTTTGACCATTTTGTCACCAGACTCATTGACACGTCGTGCCCGAGCAACATAATCACGTCAGAAAGCCTTATTACATGTCTAATATATATATTAAATACATGTATGCATATAGATGAGATGGTGCCTAAAAGTACGTTTTAAAATCCATTTGAAAACAAAATAAAAAATAAAAAAAATGCATAACATAACGAGTTGATTGTCTTTGAGTATTTGTTACGCAAATCGCGTTAGATACTAGATTGTAGACTATGAGGTTTGAGAAGATCAACCACAAGGTAAGAAGAAACGATTCGACGAACATCACGAAGGAAGCAACGTGGAAGTAGGTCAGAGTAAAAGATGAATGAGCATACGAGAAACAAAAGATCTAGACTAGAGTCATTTGTTGTTTCTCATGTAATTTTCTTTTTAAGTGAATTGTAAGGTGAATGTTTGTGATGATTATTCCACACTAAAATAAAACACATTGTTCTTTGAATAAAAAAAGAATGAATTGAAAATCGGTCGCCTATTACGTTTAAGACACATATGTGTATAAGGGTGACATTGATTGTCTTTCATACTTGCTTTATTGAACTCACTAGTTTCGATGACTCCACAGACTAAATGTTTTAGTCACGGTCCAAACCAGAGATCCTAGAATTGGTCGTGTAATACACAAAATGTCTGAAGGAGAACCAACATCGCAATCCAAGTCATCGACTATTCCGCCTAGACCAAGGGCTAGGGAGCCAACTATCTCGAACATTATCTCAAGATCTCAAGTACAAGATCTGAATGAGAATATATTTTTGCTACTCGATTTCATGAAGTAGTTATTGAATCCAACCTTAGAAAAATAAACCCTTTGTTTGGGGCCACTAACCGACCAACAAAACCCTCTAAACCTACCACCTTTGTCGTTTGTCCACCGCACGAAGAAGGGTTAGTGGAGTCATGGTATTCCTTGGATAATAACGAAGCTCGGGAAGTTGCCATAGAGATACTATGGCTACAATAGGTCTGAGAGGGAAAGAAAGTTGTAGTTGAATAAAACCAAAGAAAGAACCAACAATACTTGGCATGTCTCAAAGTTGGACCACGGGGGGCAAGCTTGAGCAAACTCTAAAAGTGAAAATTTATCCACCTCTACTGACACCACCGATACAACCATCAATTCAAAATGATGAGCTTACACAACTGAGATATTATTAGATAAAATGAAGGCATATATCGACAACCTAACTAAAGGGAAGTCGATACACGTAGTGGATAGTTGGAAGTACAGACTAGAGGCAACAAAAATGTTCGTTGTCCCTTACAGACTAAAGTTACCATACTTGATCAAGCAGGATGGGAACAAAGATTTAGTAGCCCACATGAACATGTACTTGACGAATATCATGTTGTTGCATCTCGGGGATCCCACTATGTTACAATTGTTACCTTAGTATCTCGAATAACTTACACTTATGTGGTATCTACGTTAGAATATAGCCTTATACCAAACCATTGAAGAACTCGCTAAAGTTTTCATATAACGGTTCAGTATGTTCTTAAAGATAGACAAGCTAGAGAGAAATCTTAGGAGTATTAAGTAGGGTTCGAATGAAACTTTTGAATCGTATGTCAATAGGTGAAAGATTGCGGCCTCCCTCGTCGACGTGTTTCCTAATGAATAGACCCAGGTGGACATGATCTACGCACACATGAACGTACCCTACATGAAGATCATGTATGCAAATAAATACTCCTTCCTTGAGGACTTGATCGCTTTTAGGATGGACTTGATCGCTTTTAGGATGGACTATGACGATGCACTGATGAAAGAAGCGATTGAGGGCAAGTCGTCATACCAAGGCAATCATTGTTTTAATTAGAAAAAGACTAAAGCAGAATTAAACTATATCACCGATGTGTGGGATGTATAAACACTAGAAAACATGAATACTGGGCATGAGCGCCCTTAGGGACCATCTGCTAGCCGTTAATTAACTTATCCCCTCCATTTAAAGGAGCTACCTCGTTCACACCTAAGCCACATAAAATTTTTTACAATCTGGACATGTTACTATCTCAAGCCCTTGAAGTTTTAAGACAAAAGAACATAGTCATCATTTTGACCCCCATCTGGAAAGCTTTCAACACACTTAAGGAGTGTTCTCCAGTTGTTGGGTTTTTACTCAGTTATATATCAACGCAATCACATGTACGCCCTTTTAACTAATTTTGTACAATTATTTACGCAATCTAAACATATTCTTGTTTAGAACCTCAGACTACTAATTGAAGAATATAAATGTTATAAAGAAAGTTTTAATAGCTAGAGTATTTTAAAAAAAAATAATGTCGTCCTTTGGCGGGCGTGGAGGACATAGCGCGAAAGCCCTTTCCTGAGCGTAATCAAGTCCCGAACCCCTTATAGAAATTCTAGTATAAATACGTTGATACACGTATCATTTTATTGATTTTCATAAAATTATTTGGCGACTTTGATTTCTAATAAATAATATTTTAAATTAGTTATGTTTAATTAATTTAAACCGGATTTAGCCAAATTATTATTTGGCCCTAGATTATTAAATATTTGAACAAAATTAATTATTTTTATATAATTAATTCAAAATCTCTCCAGCATCATTTTAAAAATATTTTAAAATAATGTTTTCTTTTAAAAGAAGTCATAGCACACAAACCAAGGTTGAAACGTATCGAGCCTCGAGCTACCCCGCAATGTATTCCCTGTATTGCCACGTGTCCACGACACGTGCTAAGCTACGGATGGGGAGCCTATTCCGGGAGATCTTACAATAGTTTATAATTTTTATTTTTTAATTATATTATGTAAATATCAAGCTTGTACAAAATACATATTATAATGGAATAAGTTAAGGGAGGATATAGTTCCTACAAAAATCTCGTTTTTCTTGAATAAATTATTATTCATGGGAATTTTTATATACGATATATACATGATAAATGGTATCTTTATGATAGATCGTTGTCGTATGTGCTACGGGAAGATAGAATCGACACATCATTTGTTTTTACATTGATCATGTGGTAGTTGATATATAGTTTTGGAACATGTGAGAATTAATGTAGTCGAGTATGCCTGGTTTCGTTAATGTTTGTTATTCATTGGTGGACCATCAAAAAGAAATGATAGAACTTTCAATGATATTGTGATGTGGATCATTCACTTTAATATCATTATGACAATGTCTAAGGCTCCATATATAAAATATGTAGAATCGATCGACATCTTATTGCTTTTTTTAAAGGATTTTTGTGTTCATTGATTTTAATTTTGCTTTAGAAAATGTCATGTGTTTGTTGTTATAGCTAAACAACTATTTTCATGAAGTACTTAAAAATAATAATAATAATTTTTTTAAATATACTTAAGTATGTTACGGCCCATTAGTGTCATGGCCCGTTCAAGGGGATGTCGAAGTTCATTGAAATCCTGGCCTAACAACGCATTAATCTCCCTAGCCCAAAGGAGGCCCAACCATCCAAGTAAGCCCACTACAAGGAAAATTCTAGAAGCATTGGAGAAGGCATGCCCCAGAATAATAAATGTAGTAGTTGGGAGAATATATTTAATGGGTAATTGAGAAGTATCTCATTAATGGGTAGTTGAGAAATATCTCATTAATGGGTAGTTGGGAAGTATTTCATTAATATGGTAGTTAGATAGTATCATTAATGTAGCTTGTAAGTAGCCTATAAATACCTCAAATGTATTTCTTTGTAAACACCAAGTATTCAATATACAATTCATTTTCTCAAGTTCTTTCTCTCTCTAAGTGTTTTGCATTGTGTTCTCTTGCATTGTCTAAAAATGCTTTCTAGTTAGAATCTGAGTCGATTTAGCTTAGTGCCACACGGGTCGAATTTCATCCCGTGACAAGTGGTATTAGAGCAAGGTTGTACTTCCGCGTTCAAGCTGCAAGAGATGGATTCAAGTGCTACCGTCATTAAGGTTTCGACCGACAAACAGAAGGACAAGAGGGACAAGTCCGTCGAGATAGGTGCTACCATGGAAGCGTGTAGTCAAGTTTAAGGAGGAGGGTACCGGTCCAAGATCGAGCCGAGGACGGCAACGACTTAGTTGGGGGAGAATGTTACGACCCATTAGTGTCATGGCCCATTCAAGGGGATGTCGAGGTTCATTGAAATCATGTCTTAACAATGCACTAATCTCCCTAGCCCAAAGGAGGCCCAACCATCCAAGTAAACTCACTATAAGGGGAAATTCTAGAAGCATTGGAGAAGGCATGCCCTAGAATAATAAATGTAGTAGTTGGGAGAATATATTTAATGGGTAGTTGGGAAGTATCTCATTAATGGGTAGTTGAGAAATATCTCATTAATGGATAGTTGGAAAATATTTCATTAATATGGTAGTTAGATAGTATCATTAATGTAGGTTGTAAGTAGCCCTATAAATACCTCAAAGGTATTTCTTTGTAAATACCAAGTATTCAATATACAATTCGTTTTCTCAAGTTCTTTCTCTCTCTAAGTGTTCTTGCATTGTGTTCTCTTGCATTGTCTAAAAGGCTTTCTAGCTAGAATCTGAGTCGATTTAGCTTAGTGCCACACGGGTCGAATTTCATCCCGTGACAAGTGGTATTAGAGCAAGGTTGTACTTCCGTGTTCAAGCTGTAAGAGATGGATTCAAGTGCTACCGTCATTAAGGTTTCGACCGACAAACAGAAGGACAAGAGGGACAAGTCCGTCGAGATAGGTGCTACCATGGAAGCGTGGGTGGCCCGCTTGAAGAAGGCATGAGCGAGCACCAAAAAGCTCTTGAAGCGTTTAGCGCGGTGGCCGATAGAGTGACAATGTTAGACGGGGGTATGCGAAAATTTGGAGAATGAGATCATGGTAATCATTAACAATTCGAATCGTAGCATTCGTGACGAAGTGCTGGGATCGATTCGATGGGAGGTTAATAGTATCCGGCAGGAAGTACTCGAGACAATCTGAGAAGAAGTCCATGCGATGATCGATGCTCTCCAAAGGGAAATGATGGGGAGACTCGATGCAATGGAAGGTCGGATTAGGTGACATGGAGGGGAGTATAGGGTGCGGCACCTCATCGGATGGATGTTCCCAAGCCAACTCTATTCAAAGGCTCGAGAAGTGCAAGGGAAGTGGAGAACTTGTTTTGGAACATGGAGAGGTACATTTGGGCATCAAGCATATTCGATGATCGTACCAAGTTGGAAACAACACCTTTCTTTCTTATAGAGATGGAACTACTGTGATGGAGAAGGCGGGAAGCAGGTATTGAACGAGGTATGTTAAACGATGGAAACATGGGAAGACTTCAAGACCGAGTTCAAGCGCCAATTTTCCTAAAGAAGTCTGATTTTGAAGCTAGGAAGCGGATGAGTCAACTTGTGCACAACAGGGTCATCAAGGAGTATGTGAATGAGTTCCAGGAATTGATGCTCGAGTTACATAGTTTAACGAAACAAGAGGCTCTGTTCGCGTTTGTTAATGACCTAAAGACTTGGGCGCAGTTGGAGCTGCAAAGGGCCAATGTGCAGAACGTTTCTGAGGCAATTACTGTTGCAGAAAGTCTAATCGAGCTCAAAGTGTTTGTGGACAGACCAAAGATCTTCAGAGATGAGGATGAGGAAGGTGGGCAAGACCGCCCACATGATAAGGAGAAAGGTGGGGGAGACCTCTCATCCAAGGAGTGGCAGCCAAACAACAAATCGGGAAGACAAACCGACGAAACGGGTAAGCCAAGAACTTGTCACATTTGTGGTGCTACCAACCACATAAAGTTCATGCCCGTTCAAAGGTAAAAAGGTTGCAGTAGTTCGAGAAACTGAGTAATCTGACGAGGAATAAGGGACTCGATTGGGATCCTTAAGACTACTCAATGTTGTGAAGGCTAGTATTGTGGAACCGATCAAGGGAATAAAGAGTGGCTCGATGTTCGTGGATGCTTTGATCGGGGGAAGGCGCATCAAAGCACTAGTGGATACTAGAGCTACTCCCAACTTCATGCGTGAAGGAATGGCTTAGGCATTGGGTCTTCGCATCCGCCCAACGAGAGGGACGGTAAAGTCTGTGAGTACAACAGCCAAACTGGTAATCGAGAAGGCTAAAAAAGTGCACACTAGGATCGGAGACTGGAATAAGACAGTCTCATTTACATTAGTCCCTATGGATGACTATGATATAGTGTAGGGACTACAATGGTTCGATCAAGTACGCGCTTGCATGGTTCCTCATTATGATTCCTTAATTATTTTGGATCACGGAAATATATTTTCCACTTTTGCTAGGATGGATGTTGAGGACGATTCCAAGAGAAAAGAAGAAGTACCCAAGGAAGTCTAGAGAGAGGGTGTGAAGGCCTTCGAGGGATTCAAGGCCAAAGACACTAAACAACCATCAAATCCGCAAAGTTTGACCACAAGTTACGTTGGTCAAAATCAGTCCACCTTCACTCTCACCAAATCCTTAAGAGAGGAAGCAGATCTTGCTCGGGTATCTTTGAATAGAGACACCAAGAAGATGAAGAAATGAGCAAATTTGAGGAGGCGTGCAGTCAGGTTTAAGGAGGAGGGTACCGGTCCAAGGTCGAGCCGAGGACGGCCACGACTTAGTTGGGGGAAAATGTTACGACCCATTAGTGTCATGGCCCATTCAAGGAGATGTCGAGGTTCATTGAAATCATGGCTTAACAATGCACTAATCTCCCTAACCCAAAGGAAGCCCAACCATCCAAGTAAACTCACTATAAGGGAAAATTCTAGAAGCATTGGAGAAGGCATGCCCTAGAATAATAAATATAGTAGTTGGGAGAATATATTTAATGGGTAGTTGGGAAGTATCTCATTAATGGGTAGTTGAGAAATATCTCATTAATGGATAGTTGGGAAGTATCTCATTAATATGGTAGTTAGATAGTATCATTAATGTAGCTTGTAAGTAGTCCTATAAATACCTCAAATGTATTTCTTTGTAAACACCAAGTATTCAATATACAATTCTTTTTCTCAAGTTCTTTCTTTCTCTAAGTGTTCTTGCATCGTGTTCTCTTGCATTGTCTAAAAAGGCTTTCTAGCTAAAATCTGAGTCGATTTAGCTTAGTGCCACACGGGTCGAATTTCATCCCGTGATAATATGTTATATACAAAAGAAACTCTCACAAATTCATGTATTTAAACAAAAATACATAATAATCTAACTTTAACTGGTTTGAAATTTTATTGATGTATTTCATTTTAATAAAATCATAAATTTCATGAGGTTTTCATTTGTGGGGTTTATCATTGTACCTAGTAATGTTAGAATAAATTGCATCCCACCTATAAAAGAACTTAGAAGGGACTCAAAAAATGCGTACTCATGTTAACATGGAACATAAGCTCATAACACAAATTCATACTCTCCCTAGTACCATTGGTATGAGAAAATCAAAATATCTTTACCTAGGGCTCCTCCTTTGAATGATAGGTACGCATTATGACTAAACCATCATTTCTATATATCACACATATTGTTCACACATTCTTGCTTGCAAATGGGAACCACATACAAATTGTAAGGGCCAATTGATTAATCTGGCGGGGTTAAAAAAAGTTGATAGACTTCATTTTTCCTAATTAAAAAAACATAGATGAAGATACGAAACATGTGTTAGAATTTGGGTGCTGAAATCAAACCTTCTTTAAACAATATATAAAAACACGTAAAAAATTAAGAACACAAAAAGGCACAAATTTAGTGGTTCACTCAAAATATATACGTTCACTTTAACCGCCACTGATTTAATAATGAAAAATAAGGAATACAAAGTTTTGACTCACACTATTTATCTCTTTGGAATTTTGTCTTATCCTATAAAACTTTTGACAACAAAATATTTATAAGGTAAACTTTAATGTAATAAGACATAAAGAACTCTTGGTTCAGGTTCAATCTTAAATCCAAACACAATCCTAATAAACTCTAATTAACTTTTGTAGAGTTTATTACAAGTGTAAACTCCACAACTCAATAATCTTTCACTTGAAGACTAACTTCATCATCTCTCAATCGGTAACGACTCTTTATCTGATGTCTTAACTAAGAATGCCAACTGAAATTACGCACAATTTTAGTTTCTCGTTTGTCATGGCTTTTTTTACCATATCAGCTGGATTCCCACTCACATAAATCTTCTTAAGTGTTAACAGTTCATCTTCTAAAGTTGATCAGATGAAATGATAACGAACTTGTATGTGCTTCGTCCTTTCATGATAATTTTTTTGCCAAATGAACGGCACTCTGGATGTCGCATTACAACACACTTTTCATGTAGTCTTGACCTAATTCTCACAAAAAGGGTTCCAACCACATTATCTCTTGAGTAGTCTCTGTCACAGAAACATGCTCTGTCTCGCAACTAGAAAGAGCAATAATCTTTTATAGTTTTTAAACCCAACTCATTGTAGTACCTTCCAGAGTATAGATGTATCATGTTATGCTCTTCCTACTATCAGTGTCACCACTAATGTCAATATCAACATATCCTTCCAACCTCAAGTTAGAATTCTGAAAACACAAATAGAGACACATACTTCCTCTTAAGTATCGTAGTATCCACTTTACTGTTTCACAATGTTATCTACCTAGGTTGCTCATAAATCTGTTAACAACTCTCATTGCAAATAAACAACCAAATACTTTCAAATAAAAATGTTTAGATTTTTATTACTCCAAACAACCAAACACTTTCAAATAAAAATGTTTACATTTTTATTACTTCAAACTTCTTCAGAAATTCTGAATTCAAGAGGTATAGAGGGTCTTTTATTTATCAAGTAGTCATCCATGTTGATAACTAATAAATGTAATCAATTTAATATATTGGAGATCCCTAAATTAGTGGATCTCAATATAATAAATATAATCAATTTAATATATTGGAGATCCCTAAATTAGTGGATCTCAATATTATAATATTGTATATATAGTTTATATCTTTGAATGAATAGAACAACGTATTGCATTCATTTATGGTATCAGATTCTAGATTTTTTTCTTTCTCTTCTCTCTTCCGCTGCGCCCTAGTCTAACGATCCATTTTCTATTATTTTCTCTTCAATAACTCTTTTATGTTTATCTTCTCTTCAATCACTTTTCGTTTTCGATGACAAGTAACAAACAATGATTTCACCCATCCCTTGCCATTTTCAACATCAAGAATTATGTCTCTATTGTTCTTGAGTTGGAAAACTTTCAATACACGACATGGGTAGAGTTTTTCAAGATCCATGCACGTTCTCATTGGGTCCTTCATCACATCATCCCGTCGTTCCCTATTCTACCGCCACCCACAATAAGCAGATGGAGATTCTGGATGAAGAGAATTATATATGGCTAAATCTCGATGCCACTTTTCTTAAGTGGATCTATGTCACAATCTCACAAGATCTCATTCACATGATCTTGGAACCAGACTCAACAGTCGAGCAAGCCTGAACACGGTTACGTGAGATTTTTCAAGATAATTATCATTCTCGTGCGGTTTCCCTCGAGCAAGAGTTTTCCACCACCATCTAAGAAGATTTTCCCAGGGTCTTGGCATATTGTCAACGTCTCAAAGTCACGTCCAATTAGTTGAAGGGCATCGGTAGCATGACCTCAAACGACCGCCTTGTATTGTAGTTGGTCGTGGGCCTGGCGGAGGCGTACAATAGGGTGGCGACGTTACTCCAGCAAAGTGGTCCTTTGTCTCAGTTCTACGAAGTGTGATCCATGTTGATTTTGGAGGAATCTGGCTTAATAGGTGACCTCTAGTTCGACACCAACGTTAGGTGTAGTTATTATCTCCGACGTGTCTAGGACGAATGGGTCACAATGTATGTCATTGTGGGGATCTTGGAAGAAACCAAAGAAGAAAGGCTCTCAAAATGGGGGTCAATCAGGGTAGTCCCAATACTAAGTCCAATGTTAGCCTCTTTCTTATTGACCGCAACAATGAGATGGTGATTAAGGCCCACCATCATTGTCTTGGAAGTGGCCATGGGCTTCTCTTCCATTCCAAAGGCTCAATGGAAGAGACCCCATTCCAGTTCTCGTCTGTCGATGCCACAACAGTAGTCGGGTCTCCTTGGCTCGCGTTCGCAAGCATACATTGCTTAGTCTCCACCAACTTCGAAGAACATTGAGGTGGTCATGTATGCCCTTGGTATTACGTCTCCTAATCCGATATGGTACATGGACACTAGTGCGACGTCCCACATGATATCTCAATAAGGTACACTCTCATCTTATTTCAATTCAAGCATTAAATAAGATATTCTTGTATATAATTGTAGTACGATTCCGGTTATAGGTATTGGGAATACCACTATTTCTTCTTCCAATCCTAAACTTACCTTGAATAATGTTCTCCATGCTCATACTCTTGTTAAAAATCTAGTTTATGTTTGTAAATTTACTATAGATAATTCTGTGTCCGTTAAGTTTGATCCTTTTGAGTTTTTGTTAAGGATTTTTAGACGGGGACACGTCTAATAATATGTGATAATCGGGGAGATCAATATTCTGTTACAACTAGGAGTCATATGTTGTCTTCTGTTTTTAGTGCTTTGTTGTCATCCTTATGACATAGTCGCCTAGGTCATCCAGGTAACACTAACTTTAACTCTCTTAGATTAAATAATTTAATTCACTGTAATAAATGACATGATTATCATATTTGTCCTTTGCATTCATTGGGAATCAAGGCTTCTATTTCGATTTCTTTATTTCCATTTTGTATTATTCATAGTGATGTATGAACGTCTCATGTGTTAAGTTCTATAGGTCATAAATATTATGTTTTGTTTCTCGATAACTTTTCGTCTTTTTTGTGAACTTTCCTCTTTGTCTCATAAATCCCAAGTATTTAGTGTTTTCTTGCAATTTCGGACACTCGTCAAAACCCATTTCGAGAGGGATGTAAAATTTGTTTGATAATGGGAGGGAATTTGATAACCATTCATTTAAGAAATTTGTGTCCACACATGGGACGACCTTTCGTTTCTCATGTCCTCACACTTTGTCTTAGAACGGCAAGGCCGAAAGATAGTTTCTTTACTATCAATAATATGATTCGTACATTACTCACTCATGCCAAGATATCCAACTCATTTTAGCATCATGCTCTCCAAATGGCCACATACTTCCTAAATATTCTTCCGCGTAAACACATGGCATACGTTACTCCGTTACAACGTTTTTACTGCAAAGATCTAACGTATGACCATTTACGCGTGTTTGAGTTTTTGTGTTACTCTCTATTTTCATCCACGACGATTCATAAACTTCTTTCACGTTCTACCCCATGTGTCTTTCTTGGATACCCACCGAATTACAGAGGTTATAAGTGTTTTGATATATCAAATGATAAAATCATTATTTGTCGTCACAATCTTTGATGAGTCTAATTTTTCTTTTGTTAAAATTCAGTCTCCTCCACTCTCGTATGATTTTCTCAATGATCCTCCATCCCCATATATGATTCATCATCAGTCTACACTTTCATCCCCACCTCCTCCCCCTCCATCCCCCATGTCCATCCTCCCTCTTCTCATCGATCAGTCACTCGAAGTCAGCGGGGGTGTTTCGGCCCAAACATATTTGTAACCTTATTTCTGCTGGGTCTAAATATCATTTACCTCGTAACTCTATAACTTCCTTACAGGATCCAAATTGGAAGTTAGCCATGTATAAAAAGTTTAATGTTTTAATTGTTAATAAGACGTAGGATTTGGTTCCCCGTCCAAGTGATGTTAATATTATTCGTTCTTTATGGGTCTTTACTCATAAAGACTGTATTGATGGTTCTTTTGAGAAACATAAAGTTCGTCTTGTAGGTGATGGAAAAACTCAACAGGTTGACATTGATTGTGGGGAGACTTTCAGTTTTGTTGTCAAATCGGCCACTATTCGGTTGGTCCTCAGTCTTGCCCAATCCAAGAAATGGTCAATTCACCAACTTGATGTGAAGAATGCTTTCTCCATGGCACTCATGATGATATTGTATACATGTATCATCCTCTTGGGTTTAGAGTTTTCTCATTTTCTCATCATGTGTGTCTTTTGAAGAAATCATTGTATGGTTTGAAGTAGGATCCTCGAGTTTGGAATAAATAATTTACGAATTTAATGTCCACGCTTGGTTTTCCCAGACTATTTCAGATCACTCATTGTTTGTGTTTCTCTAGGGTGAGCACATGGTATACTTGTTAATGTATATTGATAATATAATATTGAGGGAATCCTTTAACTCTCTCCGTTGATTCTTCATCTCCATCTTGAGTGCGGAATTTTTTATGAAGAATTTAGGTCCCTTGCATAATTTTTGCGCATTTTAGTAAGGCCTCATGCAAATGGTATGTTCCTCTCTCAACGAAAGTATACGTCTAAGATTATAGACAGTGCAAATATGTCATCTTGTAAGCCTTCGACTACGTCGGTTGATACCACACCAAAACTTGGAGCTTTAGTCTCTTCTCTCATGTCAGATTCTTCTTTGTAATGCAGCCTAGTTAGTGCTCTAAAATATTAGACGTTTTCTCGTCTATATATCACATATGAGGTGCAACATGTTTGTCTCTTCATGCATGATCTCCGGGAGGTACACACGGAGGCTCTAAAGAGAATTATCTAGTATATTCAGGGATCTCTTGAATTTGGCCTTCATTTATCTCCATCCTCTGTTACATCCCTCTTAGCTTACACTGATGCTTACTGGGGTGGGTGCCCGGAAACACGTTGTTCAACGTCTGACTACTGTGTCTTCTTGGGAGATAATCTAATATCTTGGTCGGCTAAGCGCCAAACCACTTTGTCTCGTTCTAGTGCCAAGGCTGAGTACTGGGCGGTTGCGAATGTAGGTTCGGAAACTTGTTGTCGACGGAATTTACTCCTAGAACTTCATTGCTTGATTACCACCGCTACTCTTATTTACTGTGATAATATGAGTACGATCTACTTCTCCAGTAATTCCATTTAGCACCAACGGACCAAGCACATTGAGATGGACATTCACTTTGTTCGTGAGAAGGTCTCACACGGTCAGGTTCGAGTTCTTCATGTCCCATCTTACTTTCAACTTGCAGATATCTTCACGAAGGGGCTTCCGAGAGTTCTTTTTGAAGAATTTTGATCCAATCTCAGAATACATTGTCCACCTGCTTCGATTGCGTGGAGTAATAAATGTAATCAATTTATTATATTGGAGATCCCTACATTAGTGGATCTCAATATAATAACTATAATCAATTTAATATACTAGAGATCCCTAAATTAGTGGATCTCAATATTAATATTATATATATAGTTTACATATTGGAATGAATTGAACAACGAATTGTATTCCTTTAATAACTTCTACCTATCAGGTTTTAGGAAGCTCAACGTGCAATCTCATTCTTCTAACATGCTCGTTCAATGTTCGATTCATTCATTTAGCTACTCAATTTTCTTGAGGCGTTCGGGGAACAGTCTTCACCATATAGTCTCATTCTGAACACAATACTCTCTAGAATCTAAATTAATATATTCGCTTGTATTATTGGATCTCAAACACTTAACCTTCTGATTTGTTTCATTTTCAACAAAAGTCTTTCAGTTCTTGAAAACAACAAATACATCAGACTTATTCTTCATAAAATAAACTCATACATTTTGTCGAATCATCTATAAACGTCATGTAGTTGTGTGATACTCCAATAAAAGTAACGAGTAAAGGTTCATACACATTAGTGTGTACCAACTTTAATATTACCTTTTTGAACTATTTCCTAATCTTTAAAAAGCTCACACATTTCTGTTTTCTAAGAATGCAATTTTCGCATAACTGATGCTCAACATACTTTAGTTTTGGAATTTGATTATTCTTTAAAAGAATTTTCATACATTTTTCACTCATATGACTTAATTTGCAATGTCATAACTCCATATTCTTCGAGTCATCAACAACAACATCAAATGTGTCTCTACATATTGACGTTATGTATAACGTTTTAGTTTTGTGACCTCGAGCAATAATTATTGCTCCTTTAGTTACCTTCCACACCATTTTTATAATTGAAACTACAATATTTTTCATCAAGCTGTGTAATAGAAATCAGATTATGCATTAAAATTGAAATGTGTCTGACCTTATTAATCTTCCAAATAAAAGTGTTTGTCATCTTCAATTTGATGTCTCCCATGCCCACAATATCTAGTGACTTACCAACTACGAGACAAACTTTCATGTACTTTTCAACCACACAGTTCTCCATTATTATTTTTTGTGTGCAGTGATGTGGAAAGACACTCTTGAATCCAAAGTCCATGAGTATATCAGACTATCAACTGAAAGAAGTAATGCATCAATGATAGTTTGTATAGCTGTGTTGGCAACATCATTTTCATCATCATTATTCCTCTTCGGTGAATTACAAATCCTTTTCATGTGACCCTGTTTAGCACAATTTCAACAATCAAATGTTCGCTCACACTTGAACTGACTCCTCATATTTCTTGACATAGATATTCTCTTACCTCGGTTGAAATTTCTATCATTATCTCTATCCCAATTTTCAACATTCAAATGAAAACATTTGTATGTTTCACATGAATCAATTTTATAAACCTATTCAGTAAAAATACGACCTCTAACTTTAATAAATTTCAATTTAGAATTTCTAAATAAATTACTAATTGCTGCCTCATAGATTCCTAACTATTCGGTAGAGATGCTAACAAAATCAAGACACAAATTTCCTACCCAAATTAATCTCAACAGATATCAATTGATTTACAATGATATTAAATTTGTTCAAATGAGTAATGACAGAAATATCATCAACAATTCTTAAGTTGAAGAGCATTTTCATTAAATGTAATTTATTGTTAGTAGATGGTTTCTCATCAATATCAGGGAAAGTTTTTATCATACTCATGCTTTCTCATTTTCTACATTGTGTGTAACAATCTTGGCTAGTAACAATCCAACAACTATCAAAATATGTTTATCAAGGAGTTTTCATCCAACTTCATTCACCTTCTTTAGCTTCTCACCATGAACCTTCTTTCCGTAAAAATAATTCTCAATCTGCATTCTCAAGAATCCATAACCTGTTCCATCTTTCAATGTTGTATTATATACTATTCCCGCATTCAATCGTTTCAAATACTCTTATTTAGCCTAACAACTCTATTATCAATTGTTAGAATTTGAGTGTCGAAATCCAACCTACTTAAAATGATCTATAAAAACGTAAAAAAAAATAAGAACATAAGAAGTGGTTCACTCAAAAGAGTTACGTATATTTCATCATCACATGATTTCACTCTCTCTAAAATTATGTAATATTTTATAAAAAACTGAATAACAATATAATTTTAGAGTAAACATTAAAGTAATAAAATATGAATATTTAGAACTAAATATAAATTCAAACACAAACCCAATTAACAATATGTAATAAATAATTAATACACCAAGCCAATTCAAATCAATAATATTCTAAATAGTAAGATGTACATACTAAGTAGATTACAACATAGTTAGTATCAGTTTTAACGGTGTGGCCTATAAATTATTGTTTTTTCAACACCATTTGAACAAGGAGGCTAATTATACATGTTTAACTTTAGTTGTTGTTTTTTATAGTTCACCTATTACAAAATGAATTATTTATTTTTAATGAAAGTGAGTCATAAATAAAATTCTTCTCCCAAAGTTCCTTAGGATGTCTTTTACCATCAAGAGAGTGCAAATTAATTTTTTTTGTTTAAATTTTATTAGATTATAGAAGTTTGAGGGTCGATTTAAATTTCAGCCCCAAGTTGTCAGGAGTAGATAATATTAATGTGAAAATAAAAATAAAATAAAAATAAAAGAATGTCAATTTGACTCTAAACAACCTAAGTTTTGACTTTATCCTCAATTTAGAGTGGGATAAACGGGTGGAATTGCACTTTAGAAATACTTTATCAGGCTATTTGACTACAATTTTTTAACCTCCAATGAACTTGAAAGAATGGTCTAAGTTCTATTTTTTTTTATAGAGTGCAATTTTACCACTCTTAAAAAGAATTATTGATGAGTTTTGTCTATTTCATATCATATTTTATTATTAAAAAAAGTTATAGTATTATGTTTTGTTTAATTTAGTATACTTTTGTTTTCATGTGAATCCAAACTATATATCATGTTATTTTTAATTTGATTAATATAAATATGATTTTCTAAATGATTATAAATTTTAGCAAACATAATAATTTTAAACTTCTCCGTAATATGAACCAAATTATCATGTTGTTTTAAAATTGATTTAATATAAATTTGATTTTCGAAATGATTATAAATTTTAGCAAACATAATAATTTTAAACTTCTCCATAATATGAACCAAATTATAAAACTAAACAATAAATAAACTCATTAATTTTGCAATTTTAAGGCCTAGTATGAACTCTTCATCAATTTTAGTTTGATAAAAAAATCTCAATCAATTAGAGGAACCATAAAACACTAAATTGAACTTGAGGACTACAAGTCTATAATTAATATCAAGTTTGTGTTTTATACTTTGATTGAAGAAGTGATTTGTGAATAGTTAATATTAGATGGTTATTAGATATTTATGTTAAATTAGTTTATTTTTTTCGGTAGATTAGCTCAAATTATAAGAAGATATAAAAATAATTAGATTAGTTAGATTATTATTGGATATTATTTATATCTCATTTTTAAATAATATTTTTTTAAGTTACAAATTCACTAAAATAACTTGAGTAATAAGGTTGATTCTTAAGAGATAAAAATAAGGAGAATTCTATCCGTTACAAAGCCCGCCTTAAGTTACAAAAGGTTGTACATTAAAATAACAACAAATAATAATTATAAATTCGAGTATGGTTTCGAATTGCATCCAATACAATAATACTCATTTAAAGTATAATTTCTTTTAAGAAATCTTTAACTTGTAATTATGAATTGTATGTTATTTTGTTTAATAGTCACAATCAAATATATTTATTTTAAGTGTTTCAATATTTTTATTTATTTCATTGAATTTATTCAAAGATATATACTAAGATAGAGTATAATATTATAAAAATTTTAAGCCACATATTTCTTTTCTAAAAAGAGAAACCACTTTGAATGGGAAATTTGAGGAGATGACCCTAAAAAATGGGATAATTGTGGAAAGTGCAGAGAAAAAAAAAAAGCATTATTGACTCTTTTACTGTTTGGACGATTTTGCCCATGTCGGAGGTTGCGTGACGCAACCGGAATCGCGAGATTTTTTTTTACTGAGCCATTTTTTTCCAAAAAAAAAATCATAATTACAATTTTTTTTAAAATAAAAAAATAAAAAATTGCATCACACGTAATAGGGACATTTTCGTCAGAAAAAAAATGGGTCACCAACGCTATTTAATTTATGCGCTGACACTATCATCAGTTATTAGGACTATTAGTGGGTCATTTCCTCAAATTTCCCTATTAAGGGATGACAATAAAAACCATTTTGCTGATTTTGAAATCTCACTCATTCATAATTAAACTAGTAATTGAGTTTTGTGTACTCATCACATGTATCTCTTGATTGAATTCAAACTTTTTTTTTTTTTTTGACTATAGCTTGTTTTTTCAAAACTGTATGTCTTACACGCTTCATTTTCTCTATTGTCCCAAATAATTTGTTTTCACATTTTAAACGCGAAAGAGATGGAAAACTTTACCTTTGAAGTCGAGGAGAGATTATAAAATATTTGTAGAGGAAAAAGTGTGTACATAAATATTGTTTTGCCCCTCATTATGAAGGTAAATGAGAAGATCCTAATTGCAATAAGGGTATAGGTCTAAGCCGAACCAAAATCAATCGAATCATCCTAACCCGATTGATCAACTATTTATAAAACCGCCTAAATTTATTGCCGGTATGACAATCAAACCCGACCAATTGATTATGTATAATTGTTTTTTTAAATATATGTAATTTGATTAGAAAACATTTATCTTAATAATTAATTAGGTTTTCAACCCTATTCAAAACAAATACACATATTTGATAATTATCTTATTTATCAATAATTTTTTTAAATAATAAAATGATTGATACAAATAAATAACTAACTTTCCAAATGAGCTTATGAAGGAAAAAGAAAGAAAAAAACTAGTATCCTGTAATCAGTTCTTCAATTCATCTTCATCCTTCAACACTCAACAGCATCGACTCCTGCTTGAACTAGATCATGGCGAGCAAAGCATCTTCATCGATTCAGCATGTCTTCTTCTTTCTCTTCCTCGTCGTTTCCTCTCTTTCCTCACTATCTGCCAAGTCCTTCCCCAACAATCTAACTCCACGTTTCCCAGGCCGATCTTCACGCTCTCATAGACTCCAATCGCCGGTAAATAAGTACCTCTACGAGACTCATTACTTCGAGCAGCAACTAGATCACTTCAGCTTCTCCAACCTCCCAACTTTCCGGCAACGGTATCTCATTAGCACCCAACACTGGCTAGGTCCCAATCGAATGGGGCCTATCTTCTTCTATTGCGGCAACGAAGGCGATATCGAGTGGTTCGCCGATAATACGGGCTTTGTTTGGGAATTAGCCCCTCGATTCGGTGCCATGGTCGTCTTTCCTGAAGTATGAACCTTTATGCTTATATTGATAATTCTGCCTCTATTTTGACATAATTGAATCATTTGTCTTCTTGGGTCTTATTACTAGATGGAAAATGAAACTTATTTTCAAAATTTGTATTCTTGACAGCATCGATATTATGGAGAGTCCTTTCCTTATGGTAGTATAGAGGAGGCATATAAAAATGCAACTACATTATCATACCTTACGACTGAGCAAGCACTTGCAGATTTCGCAATACTCATTACTGATCTGAAACGTAATTTGTCAGCCGAGGCTAGCCCTGTGGTGCTATTTGGTGGATCATATGGAGGAAGTAAGCTTACAATTTCAAAAAAACAATTATGCAGTAGGATTAATTGTAAAACTCATATTGAAACATGTTTGAGATTTTTTGATTAAACAGTGTTGGCTGCTTGGATGAGATTGAAATACCCTCATCTTGCAATAGGTGCCTTAGCATCTTCAGCTCCAGTTCTTCAATTTGAGGATATTGTCCCACCAGAAACATTTTACAATATCGTTTCCAACGGTTTTAGGGTTTGCTTACACTTTCTTAAAATTTCAAGTGTCTGTTTACAGTTTTGTTTGCTGTAAGAAGATTGTTCTTGTTTTATTTTCTTTACAGCAAGAGAGTTCAAGCTGCTTCAAGACCATTAAGGAGTCTTGGGATGTAATTGAGTCAGAGAGTGAGAAAAATGATGGCCTGTTAAAACTTACCAAGACATTCCACATGTGTCAGTAAGATTCGCGATTGAGTTGCATAGTTTGTATATGGTTTATAGATTTGAATGACATTGAGTTGCAGGAAATTAGAAACTGTGGAAGATCTCTTCAACTGGTTGGAATCGGCCTATAGTTATTTGGCTATGGTTAACTATCCATATCCTTCCAGTTTTATGACGCCTTTGCCTGGAAACCCAATAAAAGAGGTTAGTTGGATCTGTTGCTTGTTTAAATCAAGAAACCATCTGGCATTTGTTGTACTTCCAAATCTAATCAAGAAAGCTTTAACATAAATCTGCATACAAATCTGAAAATGATTACAGTTGCTCGTTTCACTAAGGCTGTATAGGTTTTGTTTGCTACTTCAAATCATTACAGCTAGAAGTACAATATTCAGATGTTCATTGATGAGTACCTTGTAAGAAGAAACTATAACCTGTTCATTTGGCTGCTGAACTTGCATCAAAGACTTGTTTTGCTTTGTAAACTTTTGAAAATGGCTCAAATTATTTCCTGATCTCATTTTCTGGTTAACTCACTTTACCTCATAAATTATCTCTGCCCAGTTGTTGCAAAATTATGTCATCTCGATCGTTTATTAAGATATTATTTTCTTTCTAAAGTGCAATCAAGAACTTAACAAAGTAGAAAGAAACTCATTTTGTTTCTTGAACATATATTAAAGGCTCGTTTTGATTTCCGAACTTATAAAAAGGACTCAAATCATACATTGTTGTCATTTTGATTGTTAGATTTGTTAAATTGTTGTTATGCAATTTAGAAAGAGAAAAATATTTAAACCAATGCTAGAGAATAATGATTTGTAAATATTGTGTTGAGATGATCAATAAACTTAACTGATTTAACTAGAAAATGACAGTGGAAAGTAATTTGAGCATTTGATGCAAGTCCAGGAAGCAAAACAAGCTTCTTTCCTAACAAATTAACCAATAAACGTCGGTGAAAGTAATCTCATCCACTTCTAAAAGTTCAATAAGCAAACCGAGTCTAACACAAGTTCAAGAAACAAAACGGGCTTATGATGCAATTGAACAAGTGAAATATGAGCTTCATTGCGAACTTGGATAGTAAATATATTAGTACTTTCACTGCTTTCTTTGTTTTCGAGACCATATTGAATTTTTCATTCCCAGTTATGCAGAAGAATTGACAATAATGCTGATGGAACAACTATTTTGGAACGTATATATGAAGGGGTAAACATGTACTATAATTACACGGGAGAGGTTGATTGTTTTATGTTGGACGATGATCCTCATGGTTTGGATGGCTGGGATTGGCAGGTTAGCTCATATACTTTAGATTGCTTTCTTTTTTGCTAGTAATGAAAAATAATGTTGTTTTTTCGTTGTTTTTTCTTCCTTTACTATCTTCAGGCTTGCACTGAGATGGTGATGCCAATGTCTAGTAGCCTAGACATCAGCATGTTTCCAACATATGATTATAACTACACCTCTTACCAAGAGTATTGCTCTGATTCTTTCAATGTCAAATCTAGGCCTACTTGGATAACTACAGAATTTGGAGGACATGTAAAGAATAATTCTTTCAATCTCCTTTTACTTATATTTGTTTATTTATAATGCACAACTTTGGTAAAGTAACTTTTGGATCCAATAATCTTTGGGGGTTTGAAGGATTTCAAAACTGCATTGAAATACTTTGGAACTAACATCATTTTCTCAAATGGCTTACTGGATCCTTGGAGTGGGGGCAGGTAAACTAACTAAACTATTCTTTGGTTGTGTTTCACCTGTTATACGATCTGCAATTTATTCTTATGCAGTGTTTTGGAGGATATATCGGAAAGTATTGTCGCTTTGGTCACAGAAAAAGGTAAAAGTTTTCTTACTTATTCCTTAAGGATAAGTTTTATTGGTTTTTTTTGTAATCAGGTGCCCATCATTTGGATTTGAGACCTGCAACTGACGAGGATCCTGACTGGTTGGTAGAGCAGAGGGAAACCGAGATAAAGTTGATTAAAGGGTGGTTAGATTCTTATAACCAGGAAAAGAAGGCACATTTCAGCTCTTAGAAGATTGAACAATTGTGAATTGTCTCTAAAACTTGTGTATGCACATTCTCTGCTGGCTTCACTGCCAGAGAATAACAATAATGTTGATTGACAATAAACTGTGGGAATCCAAACTTAGGATGTGGATAGTGTGTCTCCATTTATAGAGCTCAAGCCCTCAAAAGTCAAAACCATAACCTCCTTGATGGGCCTAAAGCCCCTTTAGGTAATTCGTGTTGTATTTAGGGATGATAATTATAATCAGTCTCGTGGTTTTCAATCCAAATTACTCTTTTAGGGGTACCGGTCTTTTCTCGGTTTGACCGGGAATGGAGCGATGATGATATTTGTGTCCTCCACCACGATCTTATCCCGTTTATGTCGTAAACATTCATAAATTCAATTAAATATATAAGATTATCAATATATATATTTATTTTTCTTATAAAAGTTTTAAGTTTATATATTTATAATAATATAAATGTTTAATATATTAGGATATAACATATTAAAAAATTCATTTTTTTATAATTTTATAAAGAATTTTTATATTTTTAGAGTATATTGTATAACGATGTCTCGATTTTTTTTCAAAATCGAATGGGACAGTATTTTAGTAAAAAATAAAAAAAAATCTTCCAAATAGTTTCTTGAATAATTCAAAAATCTTAGAACTTTTGTTAAGGCTCCATTCCTTGTTTATTATGTCATGCAAGACACAAAGGTAGTTTCAATACTATAGTCCCAAATTAATGAAATTTGATTCAGTTTGAAAAAAAAAGAAGTTTCAACACTGATATTTTTTAATCGTTTTTTTCAAACTTAGGAAACTAACACAACTTTTGATTAAGTTCATAATAAACCCAAGTCTTGAATACATATCCATCATGAGTATATTATATCATTTGAATTTTGTTTTATAATATAACAATGACTTTACATTTTTGTGTTGTGTGATCGTTTTGATTAATGTTAGTAATCAATAATAAACATAAATAGGTTCAACGTTCAACGCTTATATAATATATATATATATATATATATATATATATATATATATTTATTATAATATTAATTGTGATAATATCATTATTATATTATATTATATTAGTTTTTTTATAAGTCTAATTTAATGTATATATAATAAACCTAATTTATGTAACAAAATAATATTGAATATAATTTTTCTTCTATATTCTAACATAAACATCATATATTTTTATTTATTTTTATTACAAAGAATATTTTATGTATAAAAAATAAAAGAAGCAATGAAATTCAAAATGAGTTTCTTTAACAAAAAAAATAAAAAAAAAATAAAATTAGACTACACTCATTAACATAAAAGATGTATGGTTTCTATTGGAATTTTAAACGAGTTTCATAAATTAAATGGAGATGGAAACGTGAATTTGAATAAATAAATTAAATATAATTTAATCTAAATAAATATAAATTCATACCAAATTCAAAATGTCATTGGATAAGATCGAATGCCAAGAATCTAGGAATGACAGTTGTTGGATGGATGAATTATTAGTCATAAGGATTGATAAATTAATTTATTGTGATGATTTAATTTCCAGCTATAATTAAATCTATAAATATCCCCTCATGTTGGAACTCTTTAGATATCTAAATTTATGTTAACATATAATTTTTTTCAAGAAAAATTGTATATTCAATATACAAACGTTATCTTAAAAATAAATTAGAAAATATTAATAATAAATAAAAAGTAACTAAAAAGTTAGCTTTTAATTTTCAGATAATTAATGGTTATAGTTATTAATAGTAATTAAAATTAATTATAATTGAAACATATGATTTAAGTTTTTTAAAATAATTCATTATAATATATACCTTCTTAAATTCGATAATTAATAAGAATGTTGTAGGATGATTACTAACTAATGAGAGATGATCTATTTATTTATACATTGTTTTATATACTACATTTTATTAATGTATTAAGATATCATTTTTAAATGTGTATATATTTATTTGTTGACAGAGTTGAGTCCAAATTTTTTCTAATTAAAGAAAATAGAAGGTCGTAATAGTATTAGAACAGAAGATCAAGAAGTTAAAAAGTTGTTTAGCTTGTATTTGAAGAGCAATAAAGAAGACTCATAATTATGCTGTATTAACAGAGATGACCTAATTGGTTTTAGATCTCAATAATAAGACTTTGTTTGATTTGGTCTTACAAAGAAAAATCTTAAATTGATTTGAAAATCGATGTGGCATATGTGCCAACATCATCGGATGCAAACGTGCAACCGAAGATAAATGTTTAAGCGATTTCGACCAAAAACGTTGAAAACATTATGATTTCTTTTGTAGAAGTTATGTGACATGATGATAAATATTTATTTGATTAAGTATTCTTATTTCTTTTATAGAAATAGATATGTTGAAATGAATATTTTATTTGATTCAATATTATAGTTTCTTATATAGAGATTATGTGAAGAATGAATTATATATGAATAAACATTCTAATCTCTTATATAGAAATTATATATGAATGATTTATTCAATTAAATATTCACAATAATAATTATCTTATTAATTTAATGATAATTATAACACAAGAATTGTGTGGCAATATCTTGATTAAAAAAACTTTGAATTTATTTCACATAAATGTGTGTTCTAAAAGGTACCAACACGAATGTGGGGGCAAATATTTTGATTGATAATAACACAAAATATTATTGTGTATATTATGCTAAATAAAAAAATGATCTATTGTTAGAGAAATATGCTCTCTACACAAGATAAAATTACGCAACTTAACATAATAAGAAAATGTCTTATTTATATTTGCTTAGTTGATGCTCTGATTTTTTTGAAAGTTTGAAATCAAGAGACGGGTTTTTCTTTAATATTATTTTCATACAAATCTGAAGAAAAAATATCTTTAAAATAGATTTTATGAAATAAATTAATAAAGAAAATTTGGCATATAAAGTTTTGTATGACTTATAACAATGTTTATAATAATGGTATAAAAATTTTGATCATATTTTGATTTAAACTGAAAAATTAATAAATGTGACAATTGTGTATATCATAAAGACAATGAAAATTATTATTTCATCACGTGTCTTTATACAATATTTTTTATCGTTAGAAATTACGATAAAAATGATTAAATCCACTAAGAATGTGAATTGCACTAAACGAGGTGTCATGAAAGACTTTACGTATATACGTGAATATGTTTACACTTGAAAGTGCAACTATATGAGTGAAAATCTTCTAATGAAATTATGGTTGATAGATTAATAATATAATTTATATTCATAAATCTTTGACGGATGTCAAAAATATATATTTTTTTGTGAAATATGTAATCGTTTACACGAAGGCATAATAGTTCAAAGACATTTTGTCTACTAGTTGGCTAAGTAAACAAAATTTTTCACAAAAGAATGTTTAAATGATAATTATGTATGAATTATCGGGATTATTAGAAGATATTATAGATTGTCTAAAAGGAAATTTCTAATTATTATGATAATAATATGAAATTAGACAAACTTAGAGTAAATGACAAATTTAGACATACACGTCTTAGACATAATGTCATTAGACTATACTCTCTAATAAAGTTATCACATTTGACTATGTAAGTCAAAGATAACATTGTAGATCCCCTAACCAAACTATTGAATATAGAGTTAGTTTAAAAGTCTTTTAAGACATGAGGCTACTATAAGTTGGTATGAAGGAAATCTCAACATATGTAGACTGAAAATTCTAAAACTAGGTTCAATGAGACAACCTAATTATACTGACTTTGAAGATTATTGTTGATGATTAATCATACAATGAAACAATATAAATTTTGACGAGGATAAACAAATCGCTTTTAATGATTCTTTGTGAGCAAAGAAATCACCTATGTGAAGGACAAGTGAGACCGCTTCGAAAGAATTGCACGACTCAATTCTAGACCCTCTCACAAAACCATGCGCGTATTTCATGGCCAAAACGGACACAACCATGAGAGCTTGACATGTATCAAGAAGAAAAATATGTGAAAGTTTGTAATCGTTGACACAAATGTCAAAATAGTTCAAGGACATCGATTCTACTAATCAGCTAGGAATGTTATATATATACTTCCATAAGGGAAGGTTCAAAGGGTTACACTTACTATCCTATGATAGGATTCAACTATTGGACCTTTCACCGGGTTAATCTTTCAATTTCCATTAATGTGGGGGATTGTTGGAATTTTAAACTAATTCCATTAATTAAATGGAAATGTGAATTTGGATAAATAAATTAAATGTAATTTAATCAAAATAAATATAAATTCATAGCAAATTCAAATGTGAATTTTTGGTGAAATTTAATGCCAATGGATAAGATCGAATGCCAAGAGTCTTGAAATGTCAAGAGTCTAGGAATGATAGTCGTTGAATGAATTATCAGTCGTTGGACTGATAAATGAATTTATTGTGATAGTTTAATTTTCAACTATAAATATCCCCTCATGTTGGAAATCTTTAGATATCTCATATCTTTTCTTTACTCAACTGAGTGTTTTTCAATTTTTCACTCAATCGAGTGTTTTCGAGTTCTTGACTCATCGTATTTTTGTTGAAACCCGGTGATCGATTTAGGTACTTTGTAAAGTTTGTTGCGTAGTGATTCTAGTGTTGAATCACTATTAGATTCGTTGTACTTTGGGAGACAATCATCTGTGAAAAACTCCAGCACAAGAGGAGATGGTAAAATTGTTTTAATGAAAATGTGTTAAACACACATGTCTCGAATCAACATCTCAATCGGTGATTTCATTCTATATATATTCCAATCTATTTAATTTATTTGTAACATTATTTTTATATATATTTTCTATTATTTCAAAATAAGATATCTAACCGTTTTTCTGTCTTTTAACCCATTTGACTTTGGTTCTACTATGTTTGGAATTGAAAATTTAATTTATGTTTCTTTATCTTTTAATACTTTGGCTTGCAAAAGAAAGAAGTGGTCATGAAGATATATTTGTAGAGGTCCTCAAAGTTTTTAATAAGTCATGAAACTTTATTGTTGTATAAATATGTTAAAGTTTTAATTTTTTGATAAATTCTTCTTAATTTTTGTGAAGCTCTTAATCTTTATAACTATCAAGAATTTGAATATTTTAAAGTTTTATATATTTACTTCTTGCTTGAATAGATTTTATTTGGTATAGTATATATTGTATTGTAAAACAAAACATTCATTAAAAAAAGACACAACTACAAATATCTATTTTTTAATACTAAACATACAAAATAAAACCAACAAATCAAATGAATATTTTCTTCATGGAAAAATTAATGAATCATGTATGGCAAGTGAGACAGTAACATTTACTTCAAATCTTAAATAGATTTTCATGTCTCACTAGAAACATGGTTATCAATTCCTAGTCTTATAGGAATTCGATACATTAATATTTTATTGTTTTTAAATTGTATTATTATTAATGTTATTTAAAATTATATAATATTGAATAAACAATATGATGACAAAAAATTAAAAGCAATAAGTAGATCGGTTGAAAAATAAGTTATTCACGACATTAAATTCTAGCCGTAAAAAGGTGAATATCCCAACCTCCTTTGGAGGTTCTGAGTTTGATGTCCTTTATATTGATATTGATTTGTTATGTTATGAAATATAATAATTATAATTGTTTTCACGTATTTTTTGAACTTTTATTGTGAGGATTTTAAAACAAAATAACATATGATAATAATGTGAAAAACGATTATTTCGACGACTCATTTTCATACCACCGATAGTGAATTTGAGATAATATTTTACCAAAATCTACTTCTTGATTTTTAGTTGTAATTAAAATTCATTGAAACTCCAATAGCTTATGCCCGCCACTGATTATATATAGCTTTGTAAATTTTCATATATATATATAATATAATATAATATAATATAATATAATGATACTTAATTTTCAAAGTGTCCGGATTGTTGGGTCGAGAACTGTGGTTAATTTGAATATGTATGTGAGAGTAAATGGATACTTGAGTCAAATAATGGGTGACCTGCCCATAAACTTAAAACAATTAAAAATAAAATAAAAAATGTTATATGTATGTTTCGAACTCGCAACCTAATAAAACAAGTACAACGTTTTAAGCAACTAAACTAATAAAAATTTATATTTTCAATTCACACCAAATTTGATTAACGCGGGACGTTTTAATAATATAAGTTTAACTTTTTAACTAACTAATATATATATATAATATAATATGATGCTTAATTTTCAAAATGTCCGGATTGCTGGGTCGAGAGCTGTGGTTAATTTTGATATATATGTTAATGGATACTTGGTTCGAATTATGTGTTAACCCGGCCATAAACTTAAAACGGTTAAAAATAAAATTAAAAATGTTTCGAACTCGCAACCTAACAAAACAAGTACAACTCTTTAATTAACCAACTAGGCTAATAAAACTTTATATTTTAAATTTAACACCAAATTTAATAAACGCGGGACGTTTTAATAATATAAGTTTAATTTTTTAACTAACTAATCTATCTATATATATAATGATGCTTCATTTTCAAAGTGTTCGGATTTCCGGGTCGAGAGTCGTGGTTAATTTGGATATATATGAGAGTAAATGAATACTTGGGTCGGATTGTGGGTTGACCCGTTGACAAACTTAAAACGGTTAAAATAAAAATGCTAAATGTATGTTTTGAACTCGACACCTAACAAAACAAGTACAACCCTTTAACCAACTAAACTAATAAAAATTTATATTTATAATTCAACAACAAATATATATATATATATATATATATATATATATATGATGATGATGATGCTTAATTTTCAAAATGTGAGAGTTGTGGTTAATTTGAATATATATGTGAGAGTAAATGGATACTTGGGTCGGATTGTGGGTTGACCCGCCCAAAAAACTTAAAACGGTTAAAAATAAAATTAAAAATACTATATGTATGTTTCAAACTCGCAACCTACCAATACAAATACAACCCTTTAACCAATTAGGCTAATAAGACATTATATTTTAAATTCAAAATCAAATTTGATGAACGCATTACGTTTTAACTATATAAGTTCAACTTTTTAACTAACTAATCTCTCTCTATATAATGATGCTTAATTTTCATAGTGTCTGGATTGCCGGGTCGAGAGCTGTGGGTAATTCTAATATATATGTTAGAGTAAATGGATATTTGGGTCGGATTGTGGGTTGACCCGTCCATAAACTTAAAACAATTAAAACTAAAATTAAAAATGTTATAGGTATGTTTTGAACTTGTAACCTAACAAAACAAGTACATTTCTTTAACCAAATAGGCTAATAAAACTTTATACTTTAAATTAAACACCAAATTTGATAAACGCATAACGTTTTAACAATATAAATTCAAATTTTTAACTAACTAATATATATATATATATATATATATATAATGATGCTTAATTTTTAAAGTATCTGAATTGTCGGGTAGAGAGCCGTGGTTAATTTGAATATATATGTGAGAGTAAATTGAAACTTGGGTCAGATTGTGGGTTGACCCGCCCATAAACTTAAAACGATAAAATTAAAAATGCTATATGTATGTTTTGAACTCGCAACCTATCAAAACAAGTATAACCCATTAACCAACTAGGCTTATAAGACTTTATTTTTTAAAATTCAACAACAAATTTGATGAACGTAGGACGTTTTAACTATATAAGTTTAACTTTTAACTAACTAATTTATATATATAATGATGCTTAATTTTCAAAATGTCGGGATTGCCGGGTCGAGAGTTATGGTTAATTTGAATATATATATGTGAGATTAATTTAAAAATGCTATCATATTTTCACCATAATTTTTTTTCTCATTTTTTATATCATTACTCGTACAAATACAAATACTATAACTAGTCTAACTAAGAATACTAGAAATTTGAAACTAAATAGATTGAATTGAAAGATGCTTTACATTAAATAACATAAAAGTAAGTTAAAAGAAAGAATTACAATAAAGTCCAAATGTTTGAATCCTTGAGGAGGGTGTTAATAGAAATTATTTCGTTCTAGATTTTTACATCACTTCTCTTATTTCTTGTATTATTTCTTGTAGTGAAATAGATTTTCAAAACAAAATAAATAAATATATGAGTGACAATTCAAATTTAATTTAAATTAAATAATTTAAAAAATCAAAAATTCCAAAATAAAAGAGTACAGACAAATATATATATATATGAGTATTGCATAAACATGTCGCCCCCTTCATAAAAAAAAACATAAATAAACATGTTTGTGTGTTAGTGTTATTTGGATTTAATATCAAATCATTCATCTTTAATTACATTCATGAATCAATTAAATTATTATTATTCTATTTTTTTAAAAATATATTTACTGTTTAGAAAACAAAATTATTTTAAAATAATATTCTTATATATGGTGATAATCTATATTTTCCTACAATAATGAAAAAAACATTTAGGTTACAAAAACAAACTTCTACCTTCAATAATCCCCAAAACAAAATCTAACATCTCATATCTTAATTTATAAAAAAATAGTGTGATATATACATTCTTAGCTTATGGGTGACTAGAATCTCTTATACATGCTCCATTGATGATTTCATCTCCAACTTAAAACTTTATTTTATTCTATCATCAACATATATACATTTTTCGCAATACTTTACCGATGAGTCATGTTTCATCCTAAGACATTATTCTCAAACCCTATAAACACTTTACTGTCTTTTTTAACCTATAAACAAAACGAAAAGAATGAATTATTCCCACACCTAGAAACACATTATAACCAGCACTTTTGAATAATTCAAAACATTGGAAAGTTGTTTATTGTTACCGATCATCACTCAATCAACAACATGTTATCATGGAAAGCATATTCATGTGAAGCCCATATGACCTCTCGATTAATATTATTATTGCATCTCTCTCTCTCAACTGAACTCATATTCTATAGAGGACCCAACACACGGCCACATGCATGCCTAATAAAGTTTCACTTTCCAATTAATTGAAGAGATGCAAATTATTAATAATAATTTTTTTCCTCTCTTTTTGACTAAGTGTAGGAACGTGTGCTTCTTTTCAATGTCATGGTTCACTTTTTGGGTTATGTTTGTGTTAGTTGGTTGGTTGGCTGTCTTTTGGGTATCATGAGGGCTTATACCTAATTCAAGTGCTGGGATTATTTCAAGAAACTTTTGTCTTCAACTGTCTTTAGTGTCCCCATGCAAAGCCAAATCCCCAATAGCTATCTCTTGACCTTAGATTTCAAACTTTTTCCCCTTTACCTAGAAATTGCCTTGAGCTCAACTTTCTTAATTTGACTCTATATATGCCTCTATAATTAAACCCACTTTTGTATGTCAAAGGAACATTGATTACTTACTTTAATTCACAAAGTATGCAAGTCCATGAGCCTAAAACAAACTTATATTGCCACTACCACAAACTATAGGGTTTTCTTACCAGCCCACTAAACTAAATGTCGATAAATTTGTAGTGATGCATAATATAACTTTGGTGATCAGTGATCTTAACCACTGCAAATTTATCTTTATTGGCCCTTATTAGGGTGAAGATTCAAATCCATCTATTTGATTTTCTATCCTATATGATATGAAAAACATCATATAAACTGTTATAATATATAATAATATAATAATATTATATTAATTTTTTTTATATAATGTAATGTTTATATAATAGATATAATAATTCAAAAGAATAAATAAATTTTGTAGATATATAAACAAACTTGAGATAGTGAAGTTTGAAAGTTTTTGTTTTAAATTAACTTTTATTAAATTTAACTTGTTTAATATTATTTTTTTTATAAGTATAATTTTTTTTTGTTTGTTTTAATTAAATATGGGAAAAATATGCATGTGAATATTATTATATTTTTATTCATTATTATATTTATTAAGTAATTCAAAATTTTAGTTAATTATTTTTTTTTTAGTTATTATATATCCATATATTGTAACATTTATAAGAATTTATTTTTTAGTCATTACATATATATCTATTGTACCAGCAATGTCTGAAGTGGACATGATCCTCATGCTGCGCTCCTGATCCTGCTTAGCCCCATGATTCTTCTGCTTTATCTAAGCCCCCAGATGTACTCACTCAATGAAATCCCCATCCTCTTGTGGATAGTGGTTTGGTAGGGAAGAAGCTATTGAGACCGGATTGAACACCCGGTCCTTTGAAGGCTCCTCAGGGTCTCTAAAGATCCCCCTCGGATCGTAAGGTCGCCTACATGTGAAATCAGCCCCTGAATGTGTTTGTGAGTTTTCTTGGCATGATACCTGTTAACAAAGATAGTACGATCATATATATTTATTAGTATGTAATAAATATGAGGAGAAGTTTAAGGTAAAACACTAATTTAATCTTAATCTTAACTAAATATTTGTAAAACATGGATTTATTTTTGTCACAATCTTCTAATTGGGTCGTGATGTCATACCAGAGCCGTAGAATACTTGTTTTGCTTGACTCGCCAAAATATAAGGTTTCTGGCTTTGGGTTTTTAAAATCCAGTTGATAGTTATATTTTTGAAGACATATTTATCCACTTTCGCTTCACGTTCCCTAGAATGTGCATCAAACCACTTACACTTGAATAGGACAACTCGTTTATGAGAAACGTATTGTACTTGAATTATGTTTTTTAAATCTCTATAGTATGACATAATACCCGATCTATTGTTGCCTACAACAACAACTCCGTTGTTTTGAGTGATCAAACATGATTTGTGTTTTCCTGTATAGAATTTGTATCCGTTTATTTAACACCAAACAAAACTACAAGAGTACATAGTTGGACCGGAGCCTAAGATCTTAAGGTCTCTTTATATATCAATATCGTCTGTTAATTGGGAGACCTATATACATTTCAAAAAGTTATTCGTAAATTGTAGAATCAAGTTAAAGTTATCAGATATGCATGATTCTAGTATCTACTCACTCTATGCTTAAAATATCTAGCATACGTTTGAGGAATTTCTCCATAGGACTCCATGTTATTGCAATCCTACACATACTCGATGCACATGTGTTCAATATGAAATTATAAAATCATATCTTTAATGCTAATAATTCGTACTAACATAGGAATACAAAATCATACATATAAAATGATTCTGCTTCAGGTCAATTTTTCAAGATGTATGAATGAGCCCTGTCTCGATCGCAATAATCCAAGTTGTATATTATTCCGTTGGATAGTTCTTCCAACGATGAAAATACTAAGAGACCTGGGATTGAACTTTGTTAAATTTGTGTGCGTTCAGGAGCTCCTCCAAGTACTTGACACATAGACTAATACTTTCATTCACAAGATAACTCTCACTTATTGAGCCTTCTAGGTGATTTTTATTCCGTAAATATATTTTCATTGTACCCATGTATTGTTCTATCAGATACATCCATCGAAACTAGGCATGACCCCAAGTATAGCCTCAAGTGACAAGTGTATCGGGGATGCATCATGATGTCGAACAACGATGTTGGGAAAATAATTTCCAATTTGCAAAGTGTCGTTACAATATCCAAGTACAATTTTTTAGGTTCGATGCACTCAACACTTTGAAACACAACAAATGAAAGAACAAGGAAAAAATTTACTATAGCATCATACATAGTATATATCTAGAAGCAATCCACAAGTTGCTTAAGGAATAAGGTATTCTATTAAAATGTGACAATCATGACTCTTCAATATCGTAATCTTCTTCTCTTCTAAATTTATACAATCTCTAATGTTTGAGCAAAAGTCATTAGGAAACTTAAGATCCTTCAGGAATTTACAAAGACGTTTATTCTTTGAGGACAAACTGAAAGGTGCTTCTAGATAATGAACTTCTCTTTCGACATTTACAGGATATAACCTGTGTTTTATGTTCAAGAGTTGTAAAACTTTATGGACTTTATAACCATCTTTAGTCTTCTCTTTCACATCCATCATTGTTCCCAACACGCTATCACAAATATTTTTCTCAATATTCATCACATCCAAATTATGTCTCAATAATAGTGATCTCCAATAAGGCAAATAGAAGAAAATGCAAAGTTTGTTCAAATTGTCTCTCCGTGTTTCATGACATGTCTTGGTTTTCTTCCTCCAATCCATAGTCAAAATTGTGTCTTCTAGGTCTCGTGCTTGCTTGTAAATTTCTCGCCCCGTTAATATTTTCGAGGGATCTCTATTATCTGTTCGACCATCAACCGACTCTTTATCCCTCCTTTATTTGTAGTTTGGTGGAAGGAAGTATCTGTGACCCATGTAACATTGTTTCTTCCTATTACTCAATCGAAAAGATATAGTGTCATGGTTACAACAATGACAAATGAGTTTCCCTTTTGTACTCCACTTGGACAAGTTCGTGTACACTAGGAAGTCAATAATGGTCAATAACAATGTTGCTTGCATGTTAAAGGATTGTGAGGTGTTTATATCAAATGTTCTCACACCACGATGCCATAGTTCAAACAACTCTTCAATCAATTGTTAGAGAAATATGTCAATTGTATCTCCCAGACTTTTTGAGCCTGAAATTAACATAGATAAAATGAAATTGTTAGAATCTATGTAAAGAATGGGTGACACGTTATATGAAATTAAAATAACCGGCCAAATACTATATGAATTTTTCTCATTTATAAAGGGTTGGAAACCATCTCTTGGTTTAGGGTTCGATGCGAAATCCTTGTACCTCTCATCAAACGTTTTCCAAGTGTATGAATCAACAGGATGTCTCATCATATCATCTTCAACTATTACTTCCTTATGACATATCATCATTGGACTGGTGTTAGAGAGCATGTATAGCCTCTGCAGTCTTGATATTAGAGGAAAATATCTTAACACCTTCAGCTTTACTTGATCATAACTAAGTTTAACATAAATCATCAAAATAATGTTAGTATTGAATAAATTTATTTCCTTAGTTTATTTTAGTCAATTTGATTTAACTCAACAGTTTTCATCGGTCCATGATCGAAGGGCTCGGTCCTAGTCTAGGGAGGTCTTGGTCGGGGATCGGAGATTCTAGATCAAGTGAGAAAAGAGTCGGTCCTTTACTAGAATTCACCGGTCTTGGACATGGGAGGCTCGGTCCCAAGTTTAGGATGATCGGTCTTGAGTTCAAGAGTCTCAGTCGTGAGCTCAATCCTCTTGGACCTACGACAGGGGAGTCTCGGTTTTAGGACCTAAGAGTCTCGGTCCTATGTTAAGTTCCTCGGTCCTAACTAAAGAATACCGGTCAAATTCATCGGTCATAGATCAAATACATCGGTCATAGGACTAGGTCCTGACTTAAAACATCGGTCTTTGGTCTCGGTCCTTAGTAAAATTGTTTGATTTTTTGTATCGGTCAGGACTGAGGATTCTCGGTACTGCCTATCGGTCCCGGTCCTACAAGACTCGGTCATTGGGGACCAAGTATTCTTGAATTGGTCAAAAATTGCAGAAGCCATAACTTTTAATACAGATCATGAAAATATGATCTATAAGTTGTAAATGTCTCATATGATTCAGGATTAAAAGCACTAACCTTAATCACGATCAATCGATCTTTACAAAGATCAATTCCTCAAAACCATTTTTAGGTTAAAATTTGAGATCTTTTGAATTAGGTCATCTCATGGCCTAATTCGTGTTCCAATAGTTTTGAAATGATGAACATAGTCGAACACAACCAAAACAAGAACATCATATCAGCTCTGTAACAATTTTTTAATATGAAATTCAATTCATTTTTTTCAAATTAGTTGGATCAAACATGATCGGAATATTTATATGATGATTTGGAAATCATCCTAACATGTTTACAAACATGTTAGGAAACTAATTGAATCAAAATTCAATTCTAAAAGTTCAAAAACATCAATTTCAAAAAATCCGAATTTTAAAACCAAAATCTTGTTTTATTTATTTTAGGTTGATTCGATCAATTCTCTTTCAACAGAAAGTTCATATATGATCTAGGGAGTGATTCTAAACAAAGAAAAAACACAATTGAGCCCTAAAAAAATATCAACCCGATCAAACTTGAAAATATTCAATTTTCAATCACAATTTGAATTATAGTGAATCTTGAAGCTTACCAACAGTCAAAGAACAATCTAATAAAGTGTTGGAAGCTTTCTTGAAGCCTGGACTAAAGTCTTGATAGCTGGAGAGGATTTTACAAAAATCCAGTTCTTGCTGGAATCTTGATTTTTCGATTTAAACGGTAAGATTTGATTATAGTTTGATGATTTTCTATTTGTACAAAACTAGGTTGGTTGTGATAGACAAATTAAGTTCAATTTGGCCACCAGAGATCTTATCCTTAATTTGATCTTATCTAGAGGAAGATAAGGTTAATAGTCTTAGGGGTAATAATGGCAGAGAGAAGACGTGTACATGGGTAAAAAAATGAAGGGATAAGATCGACTGTAGGCGTAGATAAAGCTTCTATAAGAATCGTCGGCGATCGATCGCGTTTCCAACGATCCCCTACATCGGCGAAGAACTATTTCATTTAATCGAAATGCGGCGTCTGGGCGTTCCGTCTGTGTTTGGGTGATTTCGACTAACGGTGTTAGCCATCCCGTTAGTTGATTCAATGGATCTGGGCACGCACGTGCTTGGTTACAACCGACATGTGTGGTTGTTTACTGGGTGCTGGATGAAAATCCAACTCTGATCCAATGAACATAAGTTATGTTACAGCCGATCCTTCTAGTTTCGGCCACACTAGATTATCAACATATATTTTTATAAAATGGTTATTTGAAAACAAATTTTAACCCCTTTCTTGCATTTTTCTTCACAAAAAAATATTTTTGGAAACATAATAAAAATTATGTCAATTATTTTATTTTTTTGGCATTTTTGGATATTTCGGCGTATTTATTTAATTATTTTAAGGCATAAATTACATATAATTTATGTTTAAATCATAATTAAATAATTTAACCCCTTCTTAAGTTTAATTTAGGTAAAATAAATACAATATTTTATCCTCAAATTTTGGTTTTTTGAATAATTTTCATAATTAGGATTTAATTATCAAAATAATTAACACTTTCTTTGGTTTTAATTTTAAATTAAAATATTCAAAATATTATTTTAAAATTATAAACACTATAAATTAGGGTAGGTTGAATTTTCATGTCCACAATATAAAAAATTTATTTTTAATTTTCATGTCAACCATATGGAAAATTTATTTTTTTCTTTAACTTGGTCACTTTTTGCTCTCATACAATATTAAATGTTAAATTTGAGTATGTAAGATTAAATTTAAATGAACAAATTACAAACCCGTCATTAGTAAAAAAAAAGGAGTATTAGTAAGGGCGAAAACCGTCACTAAAAATCCCAAAACTGTTACTGATGATATTTTGTAACGACAATTATCGTCGTTACTATTCGTTACAGAAACGAGCGTTACTTATTTTAGCATCATGCTCTCCAAATGGCCACATACTTCCTAAATATTCTTCCGCGTAAACACATGGCATACGTTACTCCGTTACAACGTTTGTACTACAAAGATCTAACGTATGACCATTTACGCGTGTTTGAGTTTTTGTGTTACTCTCTATTTTCATCCACGATGATTCATAAACTTCTTTCACGTTCTACCACATGTGTCTTTCTTAGATACCCACCGAATTACCGAGGTTATAAGTGTTTTGATATATCAAATGATAAAATCATTATTTGTCGTCACATCATCTTTGATGAGTCTAATTTTTCTTTTGTTAAAATTCAGTCTCCTCCACTCTCTTATGATTTTCTCAATGATCCTCCATCCCCATATGTGATTCATCATCAGTCTACACTTTCATCCCCACCTCCTCCCCCTCCATCCCTCATGTCCATCCTCCCTCTTCTCATCGATCAGTCACTCGAAGTCAGCGGGGGTGTTTCGGCCCAAACATATTTGTAACCTTATTTTTGCTGGGTCTAAATATCATTTACCTCGTAACTCTATAGCTTCCTTACAGGATCCAAATTGGAAGTTAGCCATGTTTTAAAAGTTTAATGCTTTAATTGTTAATAAGACGTAGGATTTGGTTCCCCGTCCAAGTGATGTTAATATTATTCGTTCTTTATGGGTCTTTACTCATAAAGACTGTATTGATGGTTCTTTTGAAAAACAGAAAGTCCGTCTTGTAGGTGATGGAAAAACTCAACAGGTTGACATTGATTGTGGGGAGACTTTCAGTTTTGTTGTCAAATCGGCCACTATTCGGTTGGTCCTTAGTCTTGCCCAATCCAAGAAATGGTTAATTCACCAACTTGATGTGAAGAATGCTTTCTCCATGGCACTCCTGATGATGTTGTATACATGTATCATCCTCTTGGGTTTAGAGTTTTCTCATTTTCTCATCATGTGTGTCTTTTGAAGAAATCATTGTATGGTTTGAAGTAGGATCCTCGAGTTTGGAATAAATAATTTACGAATTTTATGTCCACACTTAGTTTTCCCAGACTATTTCAGATCACTCATTGTTTGTGTTTCTCTAGGGTGAGCACATGGTATACTTGTTAATGTATATTGATAATATAATATGGAGAGAATCCTCTAACTCTCTCCGTTGATTCTTCATCTCCATCTTGAGTGCGGAATTTTTTATGAAGAATTTAGGTCCCTTGCATAATTTTTGCGCATTTTAGTAAGGCCTCATGCAAATGGTATGTTCCTCTCTCAACGAAAGTATACGTCTAAGATTATAGACAGTGCAAATATATCATCTTGTAAGCCTTCGACTACGTCGGTTGATACCACACCAAAACTTGGAGCTTTAGTCTCTTCTCTCATGTCAGATTCTTCTTTGTAATGCAGCCTAGTTAGTGCTCTAAAATATTAGACGTTTTCTCGTCTATATATCACATATGAGGTGCAACATGTTTGTCTCTTCATGCATGATCTCCGGGAGGTACACACGGAGGCTTTAAAGAGAATTATCTAGTATATTCAGGAATCTCTTGAATTTGGCCTTCATTTATCTCCATCCTCTGTTACATCCCTCTTAGCTTACACTGATGCTTACTGAGGTGGGTGCCCGGAAACACGTTGTTCAACGTCTGACTACTGTGTCTTCTTGGGAGATAATCTAATATCTTGGTCGGCTAAGCGCCAAACCACTTTGTCTCGTTCTAGTGCCAAGGCTGAGTACTGGGCGGTTGCGAATGTAGTTTCGGAAACTTGTTGTCGACGGAATTTACTCCTAGAACTTCATTGCTTGATTACCACCGCTACTCTTATTTACTGTGATAATATGAGTACGATCTACTTCTCCAGTAATTCCATTTAGCACCAACGGACCAAGCACATTGAGATGGACATTCACTTTGTTCGTGAGAAGGTCTCACACGGTCAGGTTCGAGTTCTTCATGTCCCGTCTTACTTTCAACTTGCGGATATCTTCACGAAGGGGCTTCCGAGAGTTCTTTTTGATGAATTTTGATCCAATCTCAGAATACATTGTCCACCTGCTTCGATTGCGGGGAGTAATAAATGTAATCAATTTATTATATTGGAGATCCCTACATTAGTGGATCTCAATATAATAACTATAATCAATTTAATATACTAGAGATCCCTAAATTAGTGGATCTCAATATTAATATTATATATATTCGTTACATCTTGGAATGAATTGAACAACGGATTGTATTCCTTTAATAACTTCTACCTATCAGGTTTTAGGAAGCTCAACGTGCAATCTCATTCTTCTAACACGCTCGTTCAATGTTCGATTCATTCATTTAGCTACTCAATTTTCTTGAGGCGTTCGGGGAACAGTCTTCACCATACAGTTTCATTCTGAACACAATACTCTCTAGAATCTAAATTAATATATTCGCTTGTATTATTGGATCTCAAACACTTAACCTTCTGATTTGTTTCATTTTCAACAAAAGTCTTTCAGTTCTTGAAAACAACAAATACATCAGACTTATTCTTCATAAAATAAACTCATACATTTTGTCGAATCATCTATAAACGTCATGTAGTTGTGTGATACTCCTATAAAAGTAACGAGTAAAGGTTCATACACATTAGTGTGTACTAACTTTAGTATTACCTTTTTGAACTATTTCCTAATCTTTAAAAAGCTCACACATTTCTGTTTTCTAAGAATGCAATTTTCGCATAACTGATGCTCAACATACTTTAGTTTTGGAATTTGATTATTCTTTAAAAGAATTTTCATACATTTTTCACTCATATGACTTAATTTGCAATGTCATAACTCCATATTCTTCGAGTCATCAACAACAACATCAAATGTGTCTCTACATATTGACGTTATGTATAACGTTTTAGTTTTGTGACCTCGAGCAATAACTATTGTTCCTTTAGTTACCTTCCACGCCATTTTTATAATTGAAACTACAATATTTTTCATCAAGCTGTGTAATAGAAATCAGATTGTGCATTAAAATTAAAATGTGTCTGACCTTATTAATCTTCCAAATAAAAGTGTTTGTCATCTTCAATTTGATGTCCCCCATGCCCACAATATCTAGTGACTTACCAACTACGAGACAAACTTTCATGTACTTTTCAACCACACAGTTCTCCATTATTATTTTTTGTGTGCAGTGATGTGGAAAGACACTCTTGAATCCAAAGTCCATGAGTATATCAGACTATCAACTGAAAGAAGTAATGCATCAATGATAGTTTGTATAGATGTGTTGGCAACATCATTTTCATCATCATTATTCCTCTTCGGTGAATTACAAATCCTTTTCATGTGACCCTGTTTAGCACAATTTCAACAATCAAATGTTCGCTCACACTTGAACTGACTCCTCATATTTCTTGACATAGATATTCTCTTACCTCGGTTGAAATTTCTATCATTATCTCTATCCCAATTTTCAACATTCAAATGAAAACATTTGTATGTTTCACATGAATCAATTTTATAAACCTCTTCAGTAAAAATACGACCTCTAACTTTAATAAATTTCAATTTAGAATTTCTAAATAAATTACTAATTGCTGCCCTCATAGATTCCTAACTATTCAGTAGAGATGCTAACAAAATCAAGACACAAATTTCCTACCCAAATTAATCTCAACAGATATCAATTGATTTACAATGATATTAAATTTGTTCAAATGAGTAGTGGCAGTAATATCATCAACAATTCTTAAGTTGAAGAGCATTTTCATTAAATGTAATTTATTGTTAGTAGATGGTTTCTCATCAATATCAGGGAAAGTTTTTATCATACTCATGCTTTCTCATTTTCTACATTGTGTGTAACAATCTTGGCTAGTGACAATCGAACAACTATCAAAATATGTTTATCAAGGAGTTTTCATCCAACTTCATTCACCTTCTTTAGCTTCTCACCATGAACCTTCTTTCCGTAAAAATAATTCTCAATCTGCATTCTCAAGAATCCATAACCTGTTCCATCTTTCAATGTTGTATTATATACTATTCCCGCATTCAATCGTTTCAAATACTCTTATTTAGCCTAACAACTCTATTATCAATTGTTAGAATTTGAGTGTCGAAATCCAACCTACTTAAAATGATCTATAAAAACGTAAAAAAAAATAAGAACATAAGAAGACACAAATTTATAGTGGTTCACTCAAAAGAGTTACGTATATTTCATCACACATGATTTCATTATGTATTATTTTATAAAAAACTGAATAACAATATAATTTTAGAGTAAACATTAAAGTAATAAAATATGAATATTTAGAGCTAAATATAAATTCAAACACAAACCTAATTAACAATATGTAATAAATAATTAATACACCAAGCCAATTCAAATCAATAATATTCTAAATAGTAAGATGTACATACTATGTAGATTACAACATAGTTAGTATCAATTTTAACGGTTTGGCCTATAAATTATTGTTTTTTCAACACCATTTGAACATGGAGGCTAATTATACATGTTTAACTTTAGTTGTTTTTTTTATAGTTCACCTATTACAAAATGAATTATTTATTTTTAATGAAAATGAGTCATAAATAAAAATTTTCTCCCATAGTTCACTAGTAAAAATGTTATAATTACCGAGGATGTTAACCGAGAGCCATCAAAATCTCTCGGAAATAGATAATTAACCGAGAACATTATTTTATTTCCGAGGACTTTCACTGCCCTCGCAAACACGCTTTTATTTTCTCCGACAGCTGTTTCACCGAGACGCGCCGAGGGCGTTTATTACCCTCGGTGAGTTCTTTCACCGAAGGCATGGACCTTTTCTCCGAGAGATTCTGCCCTCCATAATAATAATTTTTTTACTAGTGGTTCCTTAGGATGTCTTTTACCATCAAGAGAGTGCAAATTAATTTTTTTTGTTTAAATTTTATTAGATTATAGAAGTTTGAGGGTCGATTTAATTTTCAGCCCCTAGTTGTCAGGAGTAGATAATATTAATGTGAAATAAAAATAAAATAAAAATAGAAACAAAAATAAAAATAAAAATAAAATAAAAATAGAAACAAAAATAAAAATAAAAATAAAAGAATGTCAATTTGACTATAAACAACCTAAGTCTTGACTTTATCCTCAATTTAGAGTGGGATAAACGGGTGGAATTGCACTTTAGAAATACCTTATCTGGCTATTTGACTACAATTTTTTAACCTCCAATGAACTTGAAAGAATGGTCTAAGTTCTATTTATTTTTTTATAGACAATCGTGCAATTTTACCATACTCTTTTTTTATTGATGATTTTTGTCTATTTCATATCATATTTTATTATTAAAAAAAGTTATAGTATTATGTTTTGTTTAATTTAGTATACTTTTGTTTTCATGTGAATCCAAACTATATATCATGTTATTTTTAATTTTGATTAATATAAATATGATTTTCTAAATGATTATAAATTTTAGCAAACATAATAATTTTAAACTTCTCCATAATATGAACCAAATTATAAAACTAAACAATAAATAAACCCATTATTTTTGCAATTTTAAGGCCTAGTATGAACTCTTCATCAATTTTAGTTTGATAAAAAAATTTCAATCAATTAGAGGAACCATAAAACACTAAATTGAACTTGAGGACTACAAGTCTATAATTAATATCAAGTTTGTGTTTTATACTTTGATTGAAGCAGTGATTTGTGAATAGTTAATATTAGATGGTTAGTTAGATATTTATGTTAAATTAGTTTATTTTCTTCAATAGATTAGCTCAAATTATAAGAAAATATAAAAATAATTAGATTAGTTAGATTATTATTGGATATCATTTATATTTCATTTTTAAATAATATTTTTTGAAGTTACAAATTCAATAAGAGTAATAAGGTTGATTCTTAAGAAATAAAAATAAGGAGAATTCTATCCCAATTTGAAATTACAAAGCCGCCTTAAGTTGAAAAAGGTTCTACATTAAAATAACAACAAATAATAATTATAAATTCGAGTATGGTTTTGAATTGCACCCAATACAATAATACCCATTTAAAGTATACTTTCTTTTAAGAAATCTTTTACTTGTAATTATGAATTGTATGTTATTTTGTTTAATAGTCACAATCAAATATATTTATTTTAATTGTTTTAATATTTTTATTTATTTCATTGAATTTATTCAAAGATATATACTAAGATAGAGTATAATATTATAAAAGATTTTAAGCCACGCTATTTCTTTTCGAAAAAGAGAAACCACTCTGAAGAGATGACAATAAAGACCATTTTGCTGATTTTGAAATCTTACTCATTCATAATTAAACTATAGTAATTGAGTTTTGTGTATAGGTCACATTCCTCATCACATGGATCTCTTTATTGAATTCAAATTTTTGACTATAACTTTTTTTAAAAATTTTACGTCTTACACGCTTAATTTTCTCTATTGTCTCAAATTATTTGTTTTCACATCTTAAACGTGACAGAGATGAAAAATTTTGCATTTGAAGTGAAGTCAAGGAGATGGTAAAATATTTGTAGAGGAAGAAGATCCTACATAAATAGGAAAATTTGATGAAATGGCCCTCGTAACAGGTGTAACTCTCAAAAAGGCCCGCGCCTCATAAAGTTGACAAAAAGGGTTTTTTTGTCCTGCGAAAAGTCTGAAATACCCTTCGCGCGCCTGATTTATCGCTCATTTACAAGAAATGTCATTCACGCGTTTCATCTAAAATGTGTGAGTTGATTAACGCGTTTCAGATAAAAATGCGTGAATGACACTTCTCCTTTTTCAATTTACGAGAAGTGTCATTCACACATTTCATCTAAATTTCTCCATAAATAATGGCAATCATGCTATTCTGTTAGGCGAAGGACAAAACAATAATATTTTTTACCCCCTCCTTATGAAGGTAAATGAGAAGATCCGCAAGTATATGTAAAATTATCAAACCGTCTAAGTCAAATAGGTCTAAGCCAAACCAAAATCAATCGAATCGAATCATCCTAACCCAATTGGTCAACTATTTATAAAACCGCCTAAATTTATTGTCGGTATGACAGTCAAAAACGTCCAATTGATTATGTATAATTGTTTTTTTTAAATATATGTAATTTGATTAGAAAACATTTATCTTAATAATTAGGTTTTCAACCCTATTCAAAACAAATACACATATTTGATAATTATCTTATTTATCAATATTTTTTTTAAATAATAAAATGATTGATACAAATAAATAACCAACTTTCCAAATGAGCTTATGAAGAAAAAAGAAAGAAAAAGACTAGTATCCTAGAATCAGTTCTTCAATTCATCTTCGTCCTTCAACACTCAACAGCATCGACTTTGCTTGAACTAGATCATGGCGAGCAAAGCATCTTCATCGATTCAGCATGTCTTCTTCTTTCTCTTCCTCGTCGTTTCCTCTCTTTCCTCACTATCTGCCAAGTCCTTCTCCAACAATCTAACTCCACGTTTCCCAGGCCGATCTTCACGCTCTCATAGATTCCAATCGCCGGTAAATAAGTACCTCTACGAGACTCATTACTTCGAGCAGCAACTAGATCACTTCAGCTTCTCCAACCTCCCAACTTTCCGGCAACGGTATCTCATTAGCACCCAACACTGGCTAGGTCCCAATCGAATGGGGCCTATCTTCTTCTATTGCGGCAACGAAGGCGATATCGAATGGTTCGCCGATAATACGGGCTTTGTTTGGGAATTAGCCCCTCGATTCGGTGCCATGGTCGTCTTTCCTGAAGTATGAACCTTTATGCTTATATTGATAATTCTGCCTCTATTTTGACATAATTGAATCATTTGTCTTCTTGGGTCTTATTACTAGATGGAAAATGAAACTTATTTTCAAAATTTGTATTCTTGACAGCATCGATATTATGGAGAGTCCTTTCCTTATGGTAGTATAGAGGAGGCATATAAAAATGCAACTACATTATCATACCTTACGACTGAGCAAGCACTTGCAGATTTCGCAATACTCATTACTGATCTGAAACGTAATTTGTCAGCCGAGGCTAGCCCTGTGGTGCTATTTGGTGGATCATATGGAGGAAGTAAGCTTACAATTTCAAAAAAACAATTATGCAGTAGGATTAATTGTAAAACTCATATTGAAACATGTTTGAGATTTTTTGATTAAACAGTGTTGGCTGCTTGGATGAGATTGAAATACCCTCATCTTGCAATAGGTGCCTTAGCATCTTCAGCTCCAGTTCTTCAATTTGAGGATATTGTCCCACCAGAAACATTTTACAATATCGTTTCCAACGGTTTTAGGGTTTGCTTACACTTTCTTAAAATTTCAAGTGTCTGTTTACAGTTTTGTTTGCTGTAAGAAGATTGTTCTTGTTTTATTTTCTTTACAGCAAGAGAGTTCAAGCTGCTTCAAGACCATTAAGGAGTCTTGGGATGTAATTGAGTCAGAGAGTGAGAAAAATGATGGCCTGTTAAAACTTACCAAGACATTCCACATGTGTCAGTAAGATTCGCGATTGAGTTGCATAGTTTGTATATGGTTTATAGATTTGAATGACATTGAGTTGCAGGAAATTAGAAACTGTGGAAGATCTCTTCAACTGGTTGGAATCGGCCTATAGTTATTTGGCTATGGTTAACTATCCATATCCTTCCAGTTTTATGACGCCTTTGCCTGGAAACCCAATAAAAGAGGTTAGTTGGATCTGTTGCTTGTTTAAATCAAGAAACCATCTGGCATTTGTTGTACTTCCAAATCTAATCAAGAAAGCTTTAACATAAATCTGCATACAAATCTGAAAATGATTACAGTTGCTCGTTTCACTAAGGCTGTATAGGTTTTGTTTGCTACTTCAAATCATTACAGCTAGAAGTACAATATTCAGATGTTCATTGATGAGTACCTTGTAAGAAGAAACTATAACCTGTTCATTTGGCTGCTGAACTTGCATCAAAGACTTGTTTTGCTTTGTAAACTTTTGAAAATGGCTCAAATTATTTCCTGATCTCATTTTCTGGTTAACTCACTTTACCTCATAAATTATCTCTGCCCAGTTGTTGCAAAATTATGTCATCTCGATCGTTTATTAAGATATTATTTTCTTTCTAAAGTGCAATCAAGAACTTAACAAAGTAGAAAGAAACTCATTTTGTTTCTTGAACATATATTAAAGGCTCGTTTTGATTTCCGAACTTATAAAAAGGACTCAAATCATACATTGTTGTCATTTTGATTGTTAGATTTGTTAAATTGTTGTTATGCAATTTAGAAAGAGAAAAATATTTAAACCAATGCTAGAGAATAATGATTTGTAAATATTGTGTTGAGATGATCAATAAACTTAACTGATTTAACTAGAAAATGACAGTGGAAAGTAATTTGAGCATTTGATGCAAGTCCAGGAAGCAAAACAAGCTTCTTTCCTAACAAATTAACCAATAAACGTCGGTGAAAGTAATCTCATCCACTTCTAAAAGTTCAATAAGCAAACCGAGTCTAACACAAGTTCAAGAAACAAAACGGGCTTATGATGCAATTGAACAAGTGAAATATGAGCTTCATTGCGAACTTGGATAGTAAATATATTAGTACTTTCACTGCTTTCTTTGTTTTCGAGACCATATTGAATTTTTCATTCCCAGTTATGCAGAAGAATTGACAATAATGCTGATGGAACAACTATTTTGGAACGTATATATGAAGGGGTAAACATGTACTATAATTACACGGGAGAGGTTGATTGTTTTATGTTGGACGATGATCCTCATGGTTTGGATGGCTGGGATTGGCAGGTTAGCTCATATACTTTAGATTGCTTTCTTTTTTGCTAGTAATGAAAAATAATGTTGTTTTTTCGTTGTTTTTTCTTCCTTTACTATCTTCAGGCTTGCACTGAGATGGTGATGCCAATGTCTAGTAGCCTAGACATCAGCATGTTTCCAACATATGATTATAACTACACCTCTTACCAAGAGTATTGCTCTGATTCTTTCAATGTCAAATCTAGGCCTACTTGGATAACTACAGAATTTGGAGGACATGTAAAGAATAATTCTTTCAATCTCCTTTTACTTATATTTGTTTATTTATAATGCACAACTTTGGTAAAGTAACTTTTGGATCCAATAATCTTTGGGGGTTTGAAGGATTTCAAAACTGCATTGAAATACTTTGGAACTAACATCATTTTCTCAAATGGCTTACTGGATCCTTGGAGTGGGGGCAGGTAAACTAACTAAACTATTCTTTGGTTGTGTTTCACCTGTTATACGATCTGCAATTTATTCTTATGCAGTGTTTTGGAGGATATATCGGAAAGTATTGTCGCTTTGGTCACAGAAAAAGGTAAAAGTTTTCTTACTTATTCCTTAAGGATAAGTTTTATTGGTTTTTTTTGTAATCAGGTGCCCATCATTTGGATTTGAGACCTGCAACTGACGAGGATCCTGACTGGTTGGTAGAGCAGAGGGAAACCGAGATAAAGTTGATTAAAGGGTGGTTAGATTCTTATAACCAGGAAAAGAAGGCACATTTCAGCTCTTAGAAGATTGAACAATTGTGAATTGTCTCTAAAACTTGTGTATGCACATTCTCTGCTGGCTTCACTGCCAGAGAATAACAATAATGTTGATTGACAATAAACTGTGGGAATCCAAACTTAGGATGTGGATAGTGTGTCTCCATTTATAGAGCTCAAGCCCTCAAAAGTCAAAACCATAACCTCCTTGATGGGCCTAAAGCCCCTTTAGGTAATTCGTGTTGTATTTAGGGATGATAATTATAATCAGTCTCGTGGTTTTCAATCCAAATTACTCTTTTAGGGGTACCGGTCTTTTCTCGGTTTGACCGGGAATGGAGCGATGATGATATTTGTGTCCTCCACCACGATCTTATCCCGTTTATGTCGTAAACATTCATAAATTCAATTAAATATATAAGATTATCAATATATATATTTATTTTTCTTATAAAAGTTTTAAGTTTATATATTTATAATAATATAAATGTTTAATATATTAGGATATAACATATTAAAAAATTCATTTTTTTATAATTTTATAAAGAATTTTTATATTTTTAGAGTATATTGTATAACGATGTCTCGATTTTTTTTCAAAATCGAATGGGACAGTATTTTAGTAAAAAATAAAAAAAATCTTCCAAATAGTTTCTTGAATAATTCAAAAATCTTAGAACTTTTGTTAAGGCTCCATTCCTTGTTTATTATGTCATGCAAGACACAAAGGTAGTTTCAATACTATAGTCCCAAATTAATGAAATTTGATTCAGTTTGAAAAAAAAAAGAAGTTTCAACACTGATATTTTTTAATCGTTTTTTTCAAACTTAGGAAACTAACACAACTTTTGATTAAGTTCATAATAAACCCAAGTCTTGAATACATATCCATCATGAGTATATTATATCATTTGAATTTTGTTTTATAATATAACAATGACTTTACATTTTTGTGTTGTGTGATCGTTTTGATTAATGTTAGTAATCAATAATAAACATAAATAGGTTCAACGTTCAACGCTTATATAATATATATATATATATATATATATATATATATATATTTATTATAATATTAATTGTGATAATATCATTATTATATTATATTATATTAGTTTTTTTATAAGTCTAATTTAATGTATATATAATAAACCTAATTTATGTAACAAAATAATATTGAATATAATTTTTCTTCTATATTCTAACATAAACATCATATATTTTTATTTATTTTTATTACAAAGAATATTTTATGTATAAAAAATAAAAGAAGCAATGAAATTCAAAATGAGTTTCTTTAACAAAAAAAAATAAAAAAAAAATAAAATTAGACTACACTCATTAACATAAAAGATGTATGGTTTCTATTGGAATTTTAAACGAGTTTCATAAATTAAATGGAGATGGAAACGTGAATTTGAATAAATAAATTAAATATAATTTAATCTAAATAAATATAAATTCATACCAAATTCAAAATGTCATTGGATAAGATCGAATGCCAAGAATCTAGGAATGACAGTTGTTGGATGGATGAATTATTAGTCATAAGGATTGATAAATTAATTTATTGTGATGATTTAATTTCCAGCTATAATTAAATCTATAAATATCCCCTCATGTTGGAACTCTTTAGATATCTAAATTTATGTTAACATATAATTTTTTTCAAGAAAAATTGTATATTCAATATACAAACGTTATCTTAAAAATAAATTAGAAAATATTAATAATAAATAAAAAGTAACTAAAAAGTTAGCTTTTAATTTTCAGATAATTAATGGTTATAGTTATTAATAGTAATTAAAATTAATTATAATTGAAACATATGATTTAAGTTTTTTAAAATAATTCATTATAATATATACCTTCTTAAATTCGATAATTAATAAGAATGTTGTAGGATGATTACTAACTAATGAGAGATGATCTATTTATTTATACATTGTTTTATATACTACATTTTATTAATGTATTAAGATATCATTTTTAAATGTGTATATATTTATTTGTTGACAGAGTTGAGTCCAAATTTTTTCTAATTAAAGAAAATAGAAGGTCGTAATAGTATTAGAACAGAAGATCAAGAAGTTAAAAAGTTGTTTAGCTTGTATTTGAAGAGCAATAAAGAAGACTCATAATTATGCTGTATTAACAGAGATGACCTAATTGGTTTTAGATCTCAATAATAAGACTTTGTTTGATTTGGTCTTACAAAGAAAAATCTTAAATTGATTTGAAAATCGATGTGGCATATGTGCCAACATCATCGGATGCAAACGTGCAACCGAAGATAAATGTTTAAGCGATTTCGACCAAAAACGTTGAAAACATTATGATTTCTTTTGTAGAAGTTATGTGACATGATGATAAATATTTATTTGATTAAGTATTCTTATTTCTTTTATAGAAATAGATATGTTGAAATGAATATTTTATTTGATTCAATATTATAGTTTCTTATATAGAGATTATGTGAAGAATGAATTATATATGAATAAACATTCTAATCTCTTATATAGAAATTATATATGAATGATTTATTCAATTAAATATTCACAATAATAATTATCTTATTAATTTAATGATAATTATAACACAAGAATTGTGTGGCAATATCTTGATTAAAAAAACTTTGAATTTATTTCACATAAATGTGTGTTCTAAAAGGTACCAACACGAATGTGGGGGCAAATATTTTGATTGATAATAACACAAAATATTATTGTGTATATTATGCTAAATAAAAAAATGATCTATTGTTAGAGAAATATGCTCTCTACACAAGATAAAATTACGCAACTTAACATAATAAGAAAATGTCTTATTTATATTTGCTTAGTTGATGCTCTGATTTTTTTGAAAGTTTGAAATCAAGAGACGGGTTTTTCTTTAATATTATTTTCATACAAATCTGAAGAAAAAATATCTTTAAAATAGATTTTATGAAATAAATTAATAAAGAAAATTTGGCATATAAAGTTTTGTATGACTTATAACAATGTTTATAATAATGGTATAAAAATTTTGATCATATTTTGATTTAAACTGAAAAATTAATAAATGTGACAATTGTGTATATCATAAAGACAATGAAAATTATTATTTCATCACGTGTCTTTATACAATATTTTTTATCGTTAGAAATTACGATAAAAATGATTAAATCCACTAAGAATGTGAATTGCACTAAACGAGGTGTCATGAAAGACTTTACGTATATACGTGAATATGTTTACACTTGAAAGTGCAACTATATGAGTGAAAATCTTCTAATGAAATTATGGTTGATAGATTAATAATATAATTTATATTCATAAATCTTTGACGGATGTCAAAAATATATATTTTTTTGTGAAATATGTAATCGTTTACACGAAGGCATAATAGTTCAAAGACATTTTGTCTACTAGTTGGCTAAGTAAACAAAATTTTTCACAAAAGAATGTTTAAATGATAATTATGTATGAATTATCGGGATTATTAGAAGATATTATAGATTGTCTAAAAGGAAATTTCTAATTATTATGATAATAATATGAAATTAGACAAACTTAGAGTAAATGACAAATTTAGACATACACGTCTTAGACATAATGTCATTAGACTATACTCTCTAATAAAGTTATCACATTTGACTATGTAAGTCAAAGATAACATTGTAGATCCCCTAACCAAACTATTGAATATAGAGTTAGTTTAAAAGTCTTTTAAGACATGAGGCTACTATAAGTTGGTATGAAGGAAATCTCAACATATGTAGACTGAAAATTCTAAAACTAGGTTCAATGAGACAACCTAATTATACTGACTTTGAAGATTATTGTTGATGATTAATCATACAATGAAACAATATAAATTTTGACGAGGATAAACAAATCGCTTTTAATGATTCTTTGTGAGCAAAGAAATCACCTATGTGAAGGACAAGTGAGACCGCTTCGAAAGAATTGCACGACTCAATTCTAGACCCTCTCACAAAACCATGCGCGTATTTCATGGCCAAAACGGACACAACCATGAGAGCTTGACATGTATCAAGAAGAAAAATATGTGAAAGTTTGTAATCGTTGACACAAATGTCAAAATAGTTCAAGGACATCGATTCTACTAATCAGCTAGGAATGTTATATATATACTTCCATAAGGGAAGGTTCAAAGGGTTACACTTACTATCCTATGATAGGATTCAACTATTGGACCTTTCACCGGGTTAATCTTTCAATTTCCATTAATGTGGGGGATTGTTGGAATTTTAAACTAATTCCATTAATTAAATGGAAATGTGAATTTGGATAAATAAATTAAATGTAATTTAATCAAAATAAATATAAATTCATAGCAAATTCAAATGTGAATTTTTGGTGAAATTTAATGCCAATGGATAAGATCGAATGCCAAGAGTCTTGAAATGTCAAGAGTCTAGGAATGATAGTCGTTGAATGAATTATCAGTCGTTGGACTGATAAATGAATTTATTGTGATAGTTTAATTTTCAACTATAAATATCCCCTCATGTTGGAAATCTTTAGATATCTCATATCTTTTCTTTACTCAACTGAGTGTTTTTCAATTTTTCACTCAATCGAGTGTTTTCGAGTTCTTGACTCATCGTATTTTTGTTGAAACCCGGTGATCGATTTAGGTACTTTGTAAAGTTTGTTGCGTAGTGATTCTAGTGTTGAATCACTATTAGATTCGTTGTACTTTGGGAGACAATCATCTGTGAAAAACTCCAGCACAAGAGGAGATGGTAAAATTGTTTTAATGAAAATGTGTTAAACACACATGTCTCGAATCAACATCTCAATCGGTGATTTCATTCTATATATATTCCAATCTATTTAATTTATTTGTAACATTATTTTTATATATATTTTCTATTATTTCAAAATAAGATATCTAACCGTTTTTCTGTCTTTTAACCCATTTGACTTTGGTTCTACTATGTTTGGAATTGAAAATTTAATTTATGTTTCTTTATCTTTTAATACTTTGGCTTGCAAAAGAAAGAAGTGGTCATGAAGATATATTTGTAGAGGTCCTCAAAGTTTTTAATAAGTCATGAAACTTTATTGTTGTATAAATATGTTAAAGTTTTAATTTTTTGATAAATTCTTCTTAATTTTTGTGAAGCTCTTAATCTTTATAACTATCAAGAATTTGAATATTTTAAAGTTTTATATATTTACTTCTTGCTTGAATAGATTTTATTTGGTATAGTATATATTGTATTGTAAAACAAAACATTCATTAAAAAAAGACACAACTACAAATATCTATTTTTTAATACTAAACATACAAAATAAAACCAACAAATCAAATGAATATTTTCTTCATGGAAAAATTAATGAATCATGTATGGCAAGTGAGACAGTAACATTTACTTCAAATCTTAAATAGATTTTCATGTCTCACTAGAAACATGGTTATCAATTCCTAGTCTTATAGGAATTCGATACATTAATATTTTATTGTTTTTAAATTGTATTATTATTAATGTTATTTAAAATTATATAATATTGAATAAACAATATGATGACAAAAAATTAAAAGCAATAAGTAGATCGGTTGAAAAATAAGTTATTCACGACATTAAATTCTAGCCGTAAAAAGGTGAATATCCCAACCTCCTTTGGAGGTTCTGAGTTTGATGTCCTTTATATTGATATTGATTTGTTATGTTATGAAATATAATAATTATAATTGTTTTCACGTATTTTTTGAACTTTTATTGTGAGGATTTTAAAACAAAATAACATATGATAATAATGTGAAAAACGATTATTTCGACGACTCATTTTCATACCACCGATAGTGAATTTGAGATAATATTTTACCAAAATCTACTTCTTGATTTTTAGTTGTAATTAAAATTCATTGAAACTCCAATAGCTTATGCCCGCCACTGATTATATATAGCTTTGTAAATTTTCATATATATATATAATATAATATAATATAATATAATGATACTTAATTTTCAAAGTGTCCGGATTGTTGGGTCGAGAACTGTGGTTAATTTGAATATGTATGTGAGAGTAAATGGATACTTGAGTCAAATAATGGGTGACCTGCCCATAAACTTAAAACAATTAAAAATAAAATAAAAAATGTTATATGTATGTTTCGAACTCGCAACCTAATAAAACAAGTACAACGTTTTAAGCAACTAAACTAATAAAAATTTATATTTTCAATTCACACCAAATTTGATTAACGCGGGACGTTTTAATAATATAAGTTTAACTTTTTAACTAACTAATATATATATATAATATAATATGATGCTTAATTTTCAAAATGTCCGGATTGCTGGGTCGAGAGCTGTGGTTAATTTTGATATATATGTTAATGGATACTTGGTTCGAATTATGTGTTAACCCGGCCATAAACTTAAAACGGTTAAAAATAAAATTAAAAATGTTTCGAACTCGCAACCTAACAAAACAAGTACAACTCTTTAATTAACCAACTAGGCTAATAAAACTTTATATTTTAAATTTAACACCAAATTTAATAAACGCGGGACGTTTTAATAATATAAGTTTAATTTTTTAACTAACTAATCTATCTATATATATAATGATGCTTCATTTTCAAAGTGTTCGGATTTCCGGGTCGAGAGTCGTGGTTAATTTGGATATATATGAGAGTAAATGAATACTTGGGTCGGATTGTGGGTTGACCCGTTGACAAACTTAAAACGGTTAAAAATAAAAATGCTAAATGTATGTTTTGAACTCGACACCTAACAAAACAAGTACAACCCTTTAACCAACTAAACTAATAAAAATTTATATTTATAATTCAACAACAAATATATATATATATATATATATATATATATATATATATATATATATATGATGATGATGATGCTTAATTTTCAAAATGTGAGAGTTGTGGTTAATTTGAATATATATGTGAGAGTAAATGGATACTTGGGTCGGATTGTGGGTTGACCCGCCCAAAAAACTTAAAACGGTTAAAAATAAAATTAAAAATACTATATGTATGTTTCAAACTCGCAACCTACCAATACAAATACAACCCTTTAACCAATTAGGCTAATAAGACATTATATTTTAAATTCAAAATCAAATTTGATGAACGCATTACGTTTTAACTATATAAGTTCAACTTTTTAACTAACTAATCTCTCTCTATATAATGATGCTTAATTTTCATAGTGTCTGGATTGCCGGGTCGAGAGCTGTGGGTAATTCTAATATATATGTTAGAGTAAATGGATATTTGGGTCGGATTGTGGGTTGACCCGTCCATAAACTTAAAACAATTAAAACTAAAATTAAAAATGTTATAGGTATGTTTTGAACTTGTAACCTAACAAAACAAGTACATTTCTTTAACCAAATAGGCTAATAAAACTTTATACTTTAAATTAAACACCAAATTTGATAAACGCATAACGTTTTAACAATATAAATTCAAATTTTTAACTAACTAATATATATATATATATATATATATATATATATATAATGATGCTTAATTTTTAAAGTATCTGAATTGTCGGGTAGAGAGCCGTGGTTAATTTGAATATATATGTGAGAGTAAATTGAAACTTGGGTCAGATTGTGGGTTGACCCGCCCATAAACTTAAAACGATAAAATTAAAAATGCTATATGTATGTTTTGAACTCGCAACCTATCAAAACAAGTATAACCCATTAACCAACTAGGCTTATAAGACTTTATTTTTTAAAATTCAACAACAAATTTGATGAACGTAGGACGTTTTAACTATATAAGTTTAACTTTTAACTAACTAATTTATATATATAATGATGCTTAATTTTCAAAATGTCGGGATTGCCGGGTCGAGAGTTATGGTTAATTTGAATATATATATGTGAGATTAATTTAAAAATGCTATCATATTTTCACCATAATTTTTTTTCTCATTTTTTATATCATTACTCGTACAAATAACTAAGAATACTAGAAATTTGAAACTAAATAGATTGAATTGAAAGATGCTTTACATTAAATAACATAAAAGTAAGTTAAAAGAAAGAATTACAATAAAGTCCAAATGTTTGAATCCTTGAGGAGGGTGTTAATAGAAATTATTTCGTTCTAGATTTTTACATCACTTCTCTTATTTCTTGTATTATTTCTTGTAGTGAAATAGATTTTCAAAACAAAATAAATAAATATATGAGTGACAATTCAAATTTAATTTAAATTAAATAATTTAAAAAATCAAAAATTCCAAAATAAAAGAGTACAGACAAATATATATATATATGAGTATTGCATAAACATGTCGCCCCCTTCATAAAAAAAAACATAAATAAACATGTTTGTGTGTTAGTGTTATTTGGATTTAATATCAAATCATTCATCTTTAATTACATTCATGAATCAATTAAATTATTATTATTCTATTTTTTTAAAAATATATTTACTGTTTAGAAAACAAAATTATTTTAAAATAATATTCTTATATATGGTGATAATCTATATTTTCCTACAATAATGAAAAAAACATTTAGGTTACAAAAACAAACTTCTACCTTCAATAATCCCCAAAACAAAATCTAACATCTCATATCTTAATTTATAAAAAAATAGTGTGATATATACATTCTTAGCTTATGGGTGACTAGAATCTCTTATACATGCTCCATTGATGATTTCATCTCCAACTTAAAACTTTATTTTATTCTATCATCAACATATATACATTTTTCGCAATACTTTACCGATGAGTCATGTTTCATCCTAAGACATTATTCTCAAACCCTATAAACACTTTACTGTCTTTTTTAACCTATAAACAAAACGAAAAGAATGAATTATTCCCACACCTAGAAACACATTATAACCAGCACTTTTGAATAATTCAAAACATTGGAAAGTTGTTTATTGTTACCGATCATCACTCAATCAACAACATGTTATCATGGAAAGCATATTCATGTGAAGCCCATATGACCTCTCGATTAATATTATTATTGCATCTCTCTCTCTCAACTGAACTCATATTCTATAGAGGACCCAACACACGGCCACATGCATGCCTAATAAAGTTTCACTTTCCAATTAATTGAAGAGATGCAAATTATTAATAATAATTTTTTTCCTCTCTTTTTGACTAAGTGTAGGAACGTGTGCTTCTTTTCAATGTCATGGTTCACTTTTTGGGTTATGTTTGTGTTAGTTGGTTGGTTGGCTGTCTTTTGGGTATCATGAGGGCTTATACCTAATTCAAGTGCTGGGATTATTTCAAGAAACTTTTGTCTTCAACTGTCTTTAGTGTCCCCATGCAAAGCCAAATCCCCAATAGCTATCTCTTGACCTTAGATTTCAAACTTTTTCCCCTTTACCTAGAAATTGCCTTGAGCTCAACTTTCTTAATTTGACTCTATATATGCCTCTATAATTAAACCCACTTTTGTATGTCAAAGGAACATTGATTACTTACTTTAATTCACAAAGTATGCAAGTCCATGAGCCTAAAACAAACTTATATTGCCACTACCACAAACTATAGGGTTTTCTTACCAGCCCACTAAACTAAATGTCGATAAATTTGTAGTGATGCATAATATAACTTTGGTGATCAGTGATCTTAACCACTGCAAATTTATCTTTATTGGCCCTTATTAGGGTGAAGATTCAAATCCATCTATTTGATTTTCTATCCTATATGATATGAAAAACATCATATAAACTGTTATAATATATAATAATATAATAATATTATATTAATTTTTTTTTATATAATGTAATGTTTATATAATAGATATAATAATTCAAAAGAATAAATAAATTTTGTAGATATATAAACAAACTTGAGATAGTGAAGTTTGAAAGTTTTTGTTTTAAATTAACTTTTATTAAATTTAACTTGTTTAATATTATTTTTTTTATAAGTATAATTTTTTTTTGTTTGTTTTAATTAAATATGGGAAAAATATGCATGTGAATATTATTATATTTTATTCATTATTATATTTATTAAGTAATTCAAAATTTTAGTTAATTATTTTTTTTTTAGTTATTATATATCCATATATTGTAACATTTATAAGAATTTATTTTTTAGTCATTACATATATATCTATTGTACCAGCAATGTCTGAAGTGGACATGATCCTCATGCTGCGCTCCTGATCCTGCTTAGCCCCATGATTCTTCTGCTTTATCTAAGCCCCCAGATGTACTCACTCAATGAAATCCCCATCCTCTTGTGGATAGTGGTTTGGTAGGGAAGAAGCTATTGAGACCGGATTGAACACCCGGTCCTTTGAAGGCTCCTCAGGGTCTCTAAAGATCCCCCTCGGATCGTAAGGTCGCCTACATGTGAAATCAGCCCCTGAATGTGTTTGTGAGTTTTCTTGGCATGATACCTGTTAACAAAGATAGTACGATCATATATATTTATTAGTATGTAATAAATATGAGGAGAAGTTTAAGGTAAAACACTAATTTAATCTTAATCTTAACTAAATATTTGTAAAACATGGATTTATTTTTGTCACAATCTTCTAATTGGGTCGTGATGTCATACCAGAGCCGTAGAATACTTGTTTTGCTTGACTCGCCAAAATATAAGGTTTCTGGCTTTGGGTTTTTAAAATCCAGTTGATAGTTATATTTTTGAAGACATATTTATCCACTTTCGCTTCACGTTCCCTAGAATGTGCATCAAACCACTTACACTTGAATAGGACAACTCGTTTATGAGAAACGTATTGTACTTGAATTATGTTTTTTAAATCTCTATAGTATGACATAATACCCGATCTATTGTTGCCTACAACAACAACTCCGTTGTTTTGAGTGATCAAACATGATTTGTGTTTTCCTGTATAGAATTTGTATCCGTTTATTTAACACCAAACAAAACTACAAGAGTACATAGTTGGACCGGAGCCTAAGATCTTAAGGTCTCTTTATATATCAATATCGTCTGTTAATTGGGAGACCTATATACATTTCAAAAAGTTATTCGTAAATTGTAGAATCAAGTTAAAGTTATCAGATATGCATGATTCTAGTATCTACTCACTCTATGCTTAAAATATCTAGCATACGTTTGAGGAATTTCTCCATAGGACTCCATGTTATTGCAATCCTACACATACTCGATGCACATGTGTTCAATATGAAATTATAAAATCATATCTTTAATGCTAATAATTCGTACTAACATAGGAATACAAAATCATACATATAAAATGATTCTGCTTCAGGTCAATTTTTCAAGATGTATGAATGAGCCCTGTCTCGATCGCAATAATCCAAGTTGTATATTATTCCGTTGGATAGTTCTTCCAACGATGAAAATACTAAGAGACCTGGGATTGAACTTTGTTAAATTTGTGTGCGTTCAGGAGCTCCTCCAAGTACTTGACACATAGACTAATACTTTCATTCACAAGATAACTCTCACTTATTGAGCCTTCTAGGTGATTTTTATTCCGTAAATATATTTTCATTGTACCCATGTATTGTTCTATCAGATACATCCATCGAAACTAGGCATGACCCCAAGTATAGCCTCAAGTGACAAGTGTATCGGGGATGCATCATGATGTCGAACAACGATGTTGGGAAAATAATTTCCAATTTGCAAAGTGTCGTTACAATATCCAAGTACAATTTTTTAGGTTCGATGCACTCAACACTTTGAAACACAACAAATGAAAGAACAAGGAAAAAATTTACTATAGCATCATACATAGTATATATCTAGAAGCAATCCACAAGTTGCTTAAGGAATAAGGTATTCTATTAAAATGTGACAATCATGACTCTTCAATATCGTAATCTTCTTCTCTTCTAAATTTATACAATCTCTAATGTTTGAGCAAAAGTCATTAGGAAACTTAAGATCCTTCAGGAATTTACAAAGACGTTTATTCTTTGAGGACAAACTGAAAGGTGCTTCTAGATAATGAACTTCTCTTTCGACATTTACAGGATATAACCTGTGTTTTATGTTCAAGAGTTGTAAAACTTTATGGACTTTATAACCATCTTTAGTCTTCTCTTTCACATCCATCATTGTTCCCAACACGCTATCACAAATATTTTTCTCAATATTCATCACATCCAAATTATGTCTCAATAATAGTGATCTCCAATAAGGCAAATAGAAGAAAATGCAAAGTTTGTTCAAATTGTCTCTCCGTGTTTCATGACATGTCTTGGTTTTCTTCCTCCAATCCATAGTCAAAATTGTGTCTTCTAGGTCTCGTGCTTGCTTGTAAATTTCTCGCCCCGTTAATATTTTCGAGGGATCTCTATTATCTGTTCGACCATCAACCGACTCTTTATCCCTCCTTTATTTGTAGTTTGGTGGAAGGAAGTATCTGTGACCCATGTAACATTGTTTCTTCCTATTACTCAATCGAAAAGATATAGTGTCATGGTTACAACAATGACAAATGAGTTTCCCTTTTGTACTCCACTTGGACAAGTTCGTGTACACTAGGAAGTCAATAATGGTCAATAACAATGTTGCTTGCATGTTAAAGGATTGTGAGGTGTTTATATCAAATGTTCTCACACCACGATGCCATAGTTCAAACAACTCTTCAATCAATTGTTAGAGAAATATGTCAATTGTATCTCCCAGACTTTTTGAGCCTGAAATTAACATAGATAAAATGAAATTGTTAGAATCTATGTAAAGAATGGGTGACACGTTATATGAAATTAAAATAACCGGCCAAATACTATATGAATTTTTCTCATTTATAAAGGGTTGGAAACCATCTCTTGGTTTAGGGTTCGATGCGAAATCCTTGTACCTCTCATCAAACGTTTTCCAAGTGTATGAATCAACAGGATGTCTCATCATATCATCTTCAACTATTACTTCCTTATGACATATCATCATTGGACTGGTGTTAGAGAGCATGTATAGCCTCTGCAGTCTTGATATTAGAGGAAAATATCTTAACACCTTCAGCTTTACTTGATCATAACTAAGTTTAACATAAATCATCAAAATAATGTTAGTATTGAATAAATTTATTTCCTTAGTTTATTTTAGTCAATTTGATTTAACTCAACAGTTTTCATCGGTCCATGATCGAAGGGCTCGGTCCTAGTCTAGGGAGGTCTTGGTCGGGGATCGGAGATTCTAGATCAAGTGAGAAAAGAGTCGGTCCTTTACTAGAATTCACCGGTCTTGGACATGGGAGGCTCGGTCCCAAGTTTAGGATGATCGGTCTTGAGTTCAAGAGTCTCAGTCGTGAGCTCAATCCTCTTGGACCTACGACAGGGGAGTCTCGGTTTTAGGACCTAAGAGTCTCGGTCCTATGTTAAGTTCCTCGGTCCTAACTAAAGAATACCGGTCAAATTCATCGGTCATAGATCAAATACATCGGTCATAGGACTAGGTCCTGACTTAAAACATCGGTCTTTGGTCTCGGTCCTTAGTAAAATTGTTTGATTTTTTGTATCGGTCAGGACTGAGGATTCTCGGTACTGCCTATCGGTCCCGGTCCTACAAGACTCGGTCATTGGGGACCAAGTATTCTTGAATTGGTCAAAAATTGCAGAAGCCATAACTTTTAATACAGATCATGAAAATATGATCTATAAGTTGTAAATGTCTCATATGATTCAGGATTAAAAGCACTAACCTTAATCACGATCAATCGATCTTTACAAAGATCAATTCCTCAAAACCATTTTTAGGTTAAAATTTGAGATCTTTTGAATTAGGTCATCTCATGGCCTAATTCGTGTTCCAATAGTTTTGAAATGATGAACATAGTCGAACACAACCAAAACAAGAACATCATATCAGCTCTGTAACAATTTTTTAATATGAAATTCAATTCATTTTTTTCAAATTAGTTGGATCAAACATGATCGGAATATTTATATGATGATTTGGAAATCATCCTAACATGTTTACAAACATGTTAGGAAACTAATTGAATCAAAATTCAATTCTAAAAGTTCAAAAACATCAATTTCAAAAAATCCGAATTTTAAAACCAAAATCTTGTTTTATTTATTTTAGGTTGATTCGATCAATTCTCTTTCAACAGAAAGTTCATATATGATCTAGGGAGTGATTCTAAACAAAGAAAAAACACAATTGAGCCCTAAAAAAATATCAACCCGATCAAACTTGAAAATATTCAATTTTCAATCACAATTTGAATTATAGTGAATCTTGAAGCTTACCAACAGTCAAAGAACAATCTAATAAAGTGTTGGAAGCTTTCTTGAAGCCTGGACTAAAGTCTTGATAGCTGGAGAGGATTTTACAAAAATCCAGTTCTTGCTGGAATCTTGATTTTTCGATTTAAACGGTAAGATTTGATTATAGTTTGATGATTTTCTATTTGTACAAAACTAGGTTGGTTGTGATAGACAAATTAAGTTCAATTTGGCCACCAGAGATCTTATCCTTAATTTTGATCTTATCTAGAGGAAGATAAGGTTAATAGTCTTAGGGGTAATAATGGCAGAGAGAAGACGTGTACATGGGTAAAAAAATGAAGGGATAAGATCGACTGTAGGCGTAGATAAAGCTTCTATAAGAATCGTCGGCGATCGATCGCGTTTCCAACGATCCCCTACATCGGCGAAGAACTATTTCATTTAATCGAAATGCGGCGTCTGGGCGTTCCGTCTGTGTTTGGGTGATTTCGACTAACGGTGTTAGCCATCCCGTTAGTTGATTCAATGGATCTGGGCACGCACGTGCTTGGTTACAACCGACATGTGTGGTTGTTTACTGGGTGCTGGATGAAAATCCAACTCTGATCCAATGAACATAAGTTATGTTACAGCCGATCCTTCTAGTTTCGGCCACACTAGATTATCAACATATATTTTTATAAAATGGTTATTTGAAAACAAATTTTAACCCCTTTCTTGCATTTTTCTTCACAAAAAAATATTTTTGGAAACATAATAAAAATTATGTCAATTATTTTTATTTTTTTGGCATTTTTGGATATTTCGGCGTATTTATTTAATTATTTTAAGGCATAAATTACATATAATTTATGTTTAAATCATAATTAAATAATTTAACCCCTTCTTAAGTTTAATTTAGGTAAAATAAATACAATATTTTATCCTCAAATTTTGGTTTTTTGAATAATTTTCATAATTAGGATTTAATTATCAAAATAATTAACACTTTCTTTGGTTTTAATTTTAAATTAAAATATTCAAAATATTATTTTAAAATTATAAACACTATAAATTAGGGTAGGTTGAATTTTCATGTCCACAATATAAAAAATTTATTTTTAATTTTCATGTCAACCATATGGAAAATTTATTTTTTTCTTTAACTTGGTCACTTTTTGCTCTCATACAATATTAAATGTTAAATTTGAGTATGTAAGATTAAATTTAAATGAACAAATTACAAACCCGTCATTAGTAAAAAAAAAGGAGTATTAGTAAGGGCGAAAACCGTCACTAAAAATCCCAAAACTGTTACTGATGATATTTTGTAACGACAATTATCGTCGTTACTATTCGTTACAGAAACGAGCGTTACTTATACTCTTCTAGTATCAGTAAGGGCTTTCGAAAACTGTTACTGAAACTCATATTAGTAACAGCTACACAACTGTTACTGATATTAACATCAGTAAGGTCTTTAACAAAGGTAAAACTGTTACTGATAAATTATTAGTAACGGATTTTTATGTTTCATACCGTTACTAATATATTAATAGTAACGGTTATATTATACTTAATACCATTACTGATATATTAATAGTAACTGTTTCTTCAAGCTTAATACCGTTACTATAAACCATAATCGTTTTTTTTTTGTCTTTTTTAAATATTTCATATTTTGTACTTATATAAACAATAATAATCTAAAACCATTTTGCCAAAACCATTAATATAATCCAAAACCACAATTATCAATCCATAAACCACAATCATCAATCCATAAACCACAATCATCAATCCAAAAACCACAATCATAAATCCACAATCATCAATTCATCACTTCAAATAATCCATAAACTAACTAGAATTCAAAAACCACATATCATTCCCTCAAGTGGGAGGGGCATCTCTAGTGGGATCTTCAAAGCCTCTTCCTGTTTGGATCGATTATCTCCTTCGACGAGTTACTGAACGAGTCTTTTATCCTCTAGTCCATTTAGAAAATACAGGCAATGGGATACCACCTACATGTAGTAACAAATCTTATTTAGTGTTAAAAAAGTGGTTACCAATCTAACACTAGATTTACATTCGTGTACAAAATAACATGACAAAAGTGATTAAAGCAATTCATACCATCGCAGAACAATTGTTCACCAAATGAACTTAGTGAAAGCTTTGTTGAAGACACAAGCTCCTGTATCCTCTAACAAACTAATCTCTGACATAGACGCACTCTCAATTGATGTGGAATCATTAGCCCCAATACAGATTTCAAGGTCACTCAATAAGCCGTCTTTTTGTTGAGAAGAAATGTGGAATAACTTTTCTTGAACTGAACGACACAGATTCTCCAGATTCTCCAAATCCTCCAAGCTAGTATTAGTGGGTTTCAACTATAAAAAAAGAAAATAATCATTTTTGTATAAAGTGGGTTTGACATATAGATTGAGGGGGATAAGAACATGTTCAGTGAGATACCTCAAGCTCATAATAATTCCTGAAACATGATTTTAGATGTTGAGGACTTCCAATGCATCTTAGTCGGCCACTAACCTTCAGATGTATCAAAGCAAGGAATGTATGATGAAGTTTACATTTTGCATGATGATAGAAAATCACGAAACAATGAACACCTAATAAATCCATCCATTAGATACCATTATTCCAATTCTGGTGCATAGGGCTTGAGATTCATTCATGCTATGTGTTGTTAAAATGACAACAGTCTTTCCACGTCTGGTAGAAAGACAGGATATTACCTCCTATACTGAAGGCCTCCTATACTGAAGGTCTGAATTGGTACTATTTGACAGCCAAAAAGAAGAAGCTATTGTCTTAACAGAAATAGAAGAAAGTTAAATCACCTGTAGATGGCTCATCAAGAACAACTATAGGAGGAACTTCAATCATAGAAATTGCAACAGACAATTTATATTTGTTTCCACTACTGAGGGTGAGAGAAGGATTGTTGGCATGCTTCAACAAATCAAACTCTATTAATTTCTCTGTAACCACCTGTCACATATAACTATCATTATCATCCATCATAAAACTAATATAAATACTAATGATGGTTCGTTAACAAAAATACTAGGTGGTCTTTGTCTTTGTCTGCAGGACAACTTATCAATGAGACACACTAATCTAGCATTTGTCCCAAGTTACCTAATCAACGTAATTAATAATGAAACTTAGTTTCCTTTTTTGTTAGGTGCTAGAAAGTGAGATAGCTTAACCCTTACCAAAAGAAATTGAGTTAATAAGACTTTTCTCCTCTATAAACATTACATAATGTTATATTTTCTGGTTTGACCCTACACTATGTAACTGTACATGACACAATGTTACTTTATTTGGATTAAAATAATAGTGATATTCTTTATCAAAGAAATACATAGGTTTGAAGATAATCAACTAATAAAGAAATTATAAAGTTTAAAACCAATTATTGCTGTGCAATGGGGGTTTGTAGACAATCAACTGATAAAAAAGTTATATAAAATTTTAACTATTCGAATTAACATATTACGAATGTTACATATTTAATAGATGGTTCAAGACTTTCATCAAACACCTAGTAGGCAAGTTTTACAATGTGCTATCAGATAGTACTAAAACCTCAAGTAATCAATCAATCATTCTAAAATGGCTACTATAGTATCAAATCTAGTCAATGATGATTAAATGACTCCAGACCATTCCAAAAGTATATCTTCAAGATAGAATCGTGAATTCATCTAGAGAGAAAGAGATTAACTGACATATTGAGAAACAGAACATGTGAAGTATATACGTCAATAGTGTTCCTGTTATATTCGGCGACGAGAGCTGTTATAGTCGGCGACTGCGATGAATGAGAATAAGTGATACAGACCAACGCAGTGCCTTCTAAAATCAGATGTTATCCTTAGTTGAGATTTGAGAACGAAAAAGAGGCATAAATTCATTATAGTTCTTTAACTTTTAACATTAGTAACGGTTAACCGTTACTGATACTATGTAGTAAAATAAAAAGTGAAGTCATATCAGTAACGGTTTTAAAAATAATCGTTACTAATACCCTTATTTTTGAAAAAAAATTTAAAAACGCTAGTATTTGCAACAATTCTTTCATATACCCATTATTGAACATTTTCATCAGTAATAGTGTTATATAGCCGTTAATGATATCTTCATAACAGTAACGGTTTACTATAACCGTTACTGATAAAAATTATTAGTAAGGGCGTTATAGCCGTTACTAAACTTCGTTACCAAAACCCCATTTTCTACTAGTGAGTTCAAGAGATAAATCCAAGTAGTGAGATGTTATCTATATATATATATATAATGATGCTTAATTTTGAAAGTGTCCGGATTGCCAGGTCGAGAGCTGTGGTTAATTTGGATATATTTGTGAGAGTAATGGATACTTGGGTCGGATTCTAGGTTGACCGCCCATAAACTTAAAACGGTTAAAAATAAAATTAAAAATTCTATAGGTGTGTTTCAAACTCGCAACTTAACAAAAACAAGTACAACTTTTTAACCAATTAGACTAATAACACTTTATATTTTTAATTCAACGCCAAATTTGATGAACGCGGCACGTTGTAACAATATATTTTTATCCGTGTGTATCGCACGGGGATCTTCCTAGTTTTATTAGAATGTTGGGAATTAATTAGCCATAATTACATATACATGATCTCTTATTAGTCTCTCTATATATAAATAGGAAATAAAACTTTAATAATTAAAATAGTGTCTTGTTTGAAACACTTCAAAATATATAAAAGTGTTAAAGTAACTAAAACACATTGATTATTATATAAAATAAAGATAAATATTTATCTCAATAATAGCCACATTCTTTGAATATAATTTTTTTGAATGATAGGGTGAGAAATAACTTTTAATAAAATTTTGCCAAGAGATAGCTCAAATCCATTGAGTGAATTATGAAATTAGTGGAAGAACACCACCATAATAAAAGAGAAAAGCTTAATTATTAAGAAGAAAGAGAGTAAAGATAAAAAAAATCCAATATCTCCAAATAAAAACTTAATAAAAGTAAAAAATTCATTATAGTGTCAACTATGTAAAAAAAAATCAAAATAATTAAAGTGGATATAATGAGAGACAGAGACGGATTTAAGTAGGGTCCAGATAGGCTGAAGCTCATACCGAAATTATTAGTTTTTTTATTAAAATTTGACAATACTACATAATTTTTTAAAAATTTTCAACATAATTTTTTATTTATTTATATAATTATAAAAAATATTAAAACTTACTTTTATTCACTTATTCTATTCAAAATCTTTCTCTTTATTTTTTTAAACCCACTCAAAGAAAAAATTTAAGCTTTAGGATGCCTTAAATGAATGTGTAATATATAGTTTTTTCAACAAAGTGAACAAAGAGAATACTATAAACTTCTTTTTTTGTTAAGGGTCTTTTGGAACCTTATTGTCTTTTTAATATTTAATTAACTTGTGATAATTTATATTAATTCGAATTCTAATTGATTAATATTTTCTACACTTAAAATAATATTTTAACTTAATTGTCGGATAATAGAAGGTTTATTCTTAGAAAATAAAATTCCAAACAATCAAACTTAAAATATATATTTTGAAATAGTATACATAAATATTTGAAAGTGATTGACTTAATGATATAGTGATGGAAATGACATTATTATTATTATAATATATAAATTCACACAATGAGTTACACATACATATATATAGGTACATCATTAATATAAGAGTTTAAAGTCACTCAAATTTTATGTAGAACTCTCTACATAATAAGAGGATAAAAGAGGAAATAAAATAAAATTGCATTTTTAGAACTCAAGAATCTCATGCATGCATGTTGAGCCATAAATATAGTCGGGTATATAACATGTCGAGGCATTAAAACATTCTACCGTTCCTCTTCCTCACATCTATCAAACGATAGTCGAAAAACCCAATTCTTTTGTATCATTCTCAAAGAAATAATAGAAGAAGAAGTGGAAACATCCATAGAATTAACAAAGCACTTCAACCGTCTCATGGCAAGATCTAGGGTTTCTTCAGACATGTTGGCAAAACAAACACGAAACCAACCCGGTTCAACACAATGGCATGATGAACCAGGGGATATATTCAAGCCGACTTGGTAAACAATCTTCTTCCACAAATCCATTTCATCCTCAAAAGTTTTGGACTTCAAAAGGTGTGTCATGTCAACCCAACTAAACAACCCGGCATTTCCTTTTAGACAGGAAATTCCAGAAGCCCGAAGGCCAGAAACTAGTTGTTCTTGTCGTTTCCTTAACCTAATTTGGTTTTCCGAGATGTATTTTTTGGTGAACTTCTTGTCAGACAACATGCAAGCTAAGAGGTACTGTGTTTGGGACGAGACGAGGCCAAAACTCGACATCTTAGTAGCTGCAGCCACAATGGTTTCATCGTTGGAGTAAATGGCTCCAACTCGAAAACCGGGAAGCCCTAAATCTTTTGAGAGTGAGTAAACGATATGAACTCTATTGCTTACTTTTGTTTTCTTTAGCTTTTTGTTATTAAGGATGTCCATAACGCTTATGAACTCAGGAGAGTCAAAGACCGTGCCAGAGTAGATTTCGTCGCTGATCAAGTGTAAGTGTTTTTTGGAGATGAAATCGATCAACAAATTTAGTTCATATTTGGTGAGTGTTGTTCCAAGTGGATTGGATGGGTTGGTGACTAGTATGCCCTTAACTCGTAGATTGCTTTTTATAGCGGTTTTATAAGCATTATTAAGGGCAGATTTAGTGATTTGGAATCCGTTTGAGCTGTTGCAATGAATGGGGACAATCTCTACTCCGGTCCGCCATTTTAGATCTCGATCAAATCTGCGTTATATTGAATATTCAATTTAGACTTGTTATCGAAACCAAGTTTGACAGGAATGATAAGAAAATGGTATATTTATTGTAGGTTTTAATAATGTCATTTAACTCATTTATTTATAATGTCATCTATATATATACTTATTTATCCTTCTATATTTTTATTAATCTTATCAACATTGTTTTTTTTCAAATATAACAATTTGAAGTTTTTTTTTTATCATTTCTTAGTAATAATATGAATATTAAGTAATGATTAAATTTATTAAATAGTTTGTTTTGTATAAACATTGGTTCGTGAGAGTTCTCTAAAACCGATAAATATAGACGATACAAAACATAAAAAGTACCCAAAAGAAACGAGATCGTCGTAACTCGCTCGATATATATATCATCGCTAACTCGAAATGGAACTCACCCGGGATAGTAAGGAGTAGGAAGGAGAAAGGCTTCTCCAGGTTCAGCGAGGCAAAACATGAGCGTCTCGTTGGCTGGAGTTGAACCGGCAGTAAGCACAAGTTTATCGGGTAAAAACTCGACTTTATTTCCTCTTATTTCTGCCATGAAATCAACCATAGCCTGCATGCATGCAATTAATATATATTCAAAATACAGTTAAACAACAAAAGAAAAACAAACAAAAAATGAACGAATGTCGTTGCTCACTTTCTTGAAAGAGGGAAGACCATGATAGTCTTGGAAAAGAGCTAGATCTCTGAAAATCAACTTATCTGATTTCCTAAAGCCAGATGAATCTGGGTTCTTGGCCAACCACTCTTCTATAAGGTCGAAAGAAAGCTGCAAAACCAAATACAAATCAATGTAACTAAAATGAGTTGATATATAAAACCAGTGAACATAAATAATGAACATCATAAAAAAAACATGAAACCTGATTCTCTGCAAGACCCATCTGAATAATACCACTGGGATTATGAAGATGATGATAAGGGTTCTTCTCGTACTCTTGCCAACCAAGGAAGTAGGAGGAATCTTGACCATGGCTATTGCACATTGCCTTTCTTGAAAGCAAGTTCATTTCTAGTTATCTAGAGAGAGAGAGAGTGTGTGTGAGAGAGAGAGGAGAATTGGGTGAATAGATCATACCATCTATATGGTATTTATAGGAGCAAATCTCTCCACTCAAACTTAATATTTGGACAAAAATATCTACACACATGCATTCATTCCATTTCTAGCCTACCCATTAGCATAGAAAAACTCATAAAAAAAAGCTTTCTTGTACATGTATTACATAATTATAAGTTTGTTTTTGTGTAAACTATTTTATTTTTATTGTTTTGCAATCTTTTGTATTATTTTTATCATTAAACTTAAATAACTCTCATTTATAATATTTTGTATTAACTTTTAAAAAAATAAAAATAAATCAGTAAACTTAATCACAGTAAATAATAAAAATCTACACCCACACAAAAATATCCTAACCAAATCTTATAATCAATCCAAATCCTTTTGTTTTTTCAAATTAATATCATAATTCAAACATTTCATTGTAAAATGAAAGTGTTAGCCTTTTTTTGAAAGATCCACGTAACTTATAATAAAGTAAGTCATGATCGATACAATTTGTGGTGCAATAAGTCAATGGGTAAGAAATCCCAAAGGGGACAAAAAATAGATAGATCCAAAGGTAAAGGCATTCTAAGGAAGGGGCAAAGAAACAAGGTCATTACCTTTTGGTCTGCGATAAGCTGCAAGGAGATTTCATGGATGTATTTTTAGCTTGAATTTGTGGATTTGTAGATGGGAATTGTGATGACAAAAGGAGGAACATAAGAAAAGCTAGAAAGGGAAATTAGGTCAAAAGAAATTATTTGTATTAATTAATTTTAATTTGATTTTGCTGCTAAGTTGTTGAGAGACTGTAAGAGAGACATCAGGCCGACAAGACAAAATGGCTAAAAATAGAAGGTCCCACGAGAACCCTCCATGCACAACTGAGAAACCTGACAATGTTTTTCTCTGTATTACTTTGTTTTGCTTTCGGTCTATTTATTTAAGAGTTCCAAATTTAGTCCAGACTGTCGTTACAAATTTACAACAAAGTTTATGTAGCATATCAAATCAAATTCTTGTCCCATTTAGAATTTAGAAACAATCAAACTAGTTTAAATTCAAAATAACTACTTATAAAAAATATATTACAAAATAATCAAATTTTCAGCATGGTTAAATTGTGTTCAGATCAAATTAGAATGGAGCTGATGTATCATATCTGTCTTGTGTGTCTTCGGAAACTAGATCGAGTGTCATTTTCACCTTGAGCAGAAAGTATAAGAGTTTATCTTACTCATTTCTATACATTTAACACAAAACTATATATTATTATTTTAAAAGATAGAGATACAAAAAGATTTAGTACTTAATAATTTTATTTAATTGTGAGAGCCTTATGTTTTCTATGTTGTTTGTTACTTAGTTTAATTTTCTATTGTTGGTTGTGAAGAATTTTAGACGACTATGCATTTGATTGTTCTTTTTTTTTGATAATTTTAGTCTGTATATATATAACTTATGTCAATTTTTGTCTTAACATAATTAATTTTGTTAGTTTCATTACAATTTAATTAGTGATATATTTTAAAATTTCGATAAATGAAATAGTTTCATCTTTAAAAATAAAAAATCAAATATAAGTGCACATATATAATGGCACTATATTTTATTTATAAATATAAAATCTTCATCAAAATCATATCTATTAAAATCAGTCAACAAAAAGTCACATTGAATATGGTTGAAATATAACCAAGCAAGCACATGTGTAGTCATACAAAAGAAACAGAACATGGTTTCATCCTCCAATAAAAAAGAATTCAAACATTCATGAGTCAATAATATACCCCAAAACAATAGAATTATATGTGTTTGTCTTTCGTTTCTTTGAGCTAAATTAAGGTAATAGTTGATCCCCAAAGAGATAAATTATTCTTTTTAGTTTCAATTTCTCCTTGTTTTTTATTACACTTCTTTCATTCTAATCTTTCAATACACTTCGAAGTTCACTCACAATTATTAAATCTAGCTATCCTGAAAATTAAAGTATGACAATTTCTATACAAGATAACAAGTCCTTAAATATGAACAATATTTCTTCTTAGTCTTATAGAAAATTCTAATTTTTATTTGTGTTCTTGCTTTCCTCAAACTTGTTGTCATAGACAAGATGACAATAAATAATCCATTTGACAAAACCCATGAACATGTGACATACTATGCACTACGCCCCTCGATGGTTGCAACAGCTCAAATGGTTGAAATAAGGTATGTGCTAGTCATCTGATCTCCTTTATGAGAGATCCCTATGATCATGGAAAGGACCCTAAAGAGAAATGAGAATTGCAAGTGCTTACTACCGATCATAATTAAGTTTGCATTAAATGCTGTATTTATATTGGAAATTATAATTAAGGACTAGTTTAGAATCAATATGTTAGAAAAAGAAAATAGTGTATTGAATGTTGTATCAAGTTACACATGTTATTTCTATTATATAAACATTATATTAGACTTATAAGAAAAAACTAATATAATAATATAGTAATATTATTATAATATATATTGTGATAATATCTTACCTATATAGAATATTGAAATATGTATTAAGTTACATAGGTTGAACAACTCTCAAGAGCAACGAATGATGATTCCTCATTGGTAGAGAAAGTCGGGTGGTTCGTCCCGTCGATGGTTTCCCTCAAGTGTTAGTGAGAGCCTATTAGACGTTATCAGCAAGTAGGCAGTCGGAGATAACTAGTGGGTCATGCCGACCATCGATTTTCACTCGAATCTACATACAACTGCTAAGGCCATTTCTTGCGGCAATGTTTGGGAAAGCACATCATATATATAGGTGGGAGATGCTACTAGAGCAGGCGTGGTCAAAACAATGTTTATTGCTCTAGTTGTGATTATGTTGCTCAAAACAAAAGTGGAAGTGATGGCGTTAGTGAGCAATGGGTGAAAAATTGATTACGTTTAAGTCCTCAAGGCAAAGGCATCGACGAGAGTGGATTGTCGATGAGATATGTTACTGTAGTTTTAAGTTGTCCTCAAGTTGTGGGTAGAAAAAGGAAGCGAGTTAGGGTGTTGTCGATGCTCCTAAAATTGGTTGTATTCATGTTAGAGGCAACGACATGTGTAGGTCGTCAAGGGGGGATATTCCAGACGTAATGGGGCAGTCCGCTTCTCAGGAGGTTAGTCATCCGTCTTATGCAGAAAAAGTGAATAGAGAAAGGCAAAGAATTTGTTTGGATTGGTCTAAGATGCTGACTATAGTCTCAAAATCCTTCGAGTTTATTACGGTTTTGAAGTGATTGAATGTGGTGACAATCTTTGAGATTAAGAACTAAAAGCGTGTTGGGTCAAATTATTTCGACTAAGTGTTGAAATAATTTAACCACTGATATTTTGATAATGAAATAATTTATGAGTTTCGATACAGGTGTATTGAGACAATATGTTATAAGACTTGGATCTAATGAGGGTCATTAGACCGATTTTTATTTTCATTCGCATAGAATTAGACGCACAGTCTAACTCATTGGAGTTAGATGTGCAGTCTAATAGACGTGTAATTAGACGGACGGTCTAATAGTTACAAAGAATTAGACGCAAGTCTAATGAATACACGGAATTAGACGCAAGTCTAATAGAATTAGACGTATAGTCTAACTCATCAGAGTTAGACGTGTAGTCTAATAGATGTAAAGAATTAGACGCAAGTCTAATGAATACACGGAATTAGACGCAAGTCTAATAGAGTTAGACGTACAGTCTAACTCATCGGAGTTAGACGTGTAGTCTAATAGATGTAAAGAATTAGACGCAAGTCTAATGAATACACGGAATTAGACGTGAGTCTAATGGAATTAGACGTAAGTCTAATATATTCGGAATTAGACGTACAGTCTAACTCATCGGAGTTAGACGTGTAGTCTAATATATTTTTAATTAGACGGGCAGCCTAATTGATGCGGAATTAGGCGGGTGGTCTAATTAGTGAAAGTTAGACGTGAGTCTAACTCCTTCAATCAAGTCTGAGGTAGAACCGGAATTAGACGTGTCAGTCTAACTCAGTGGAGTTAGACGTGCCAGTCTAATGGTTATTGTATAATTAGACGTGTGGTCTAATTAATGTGAAAGTTAGACGTGAGTCTAACTTCTTCAGACAAGTTTGAGGTAAAACCGGAATTAGACGTCTGGTCTAATTAGTGAAAGTTAGACGTGAGTCTAACTCCTTCAGACAAGTCTGAGGTAGAACCGGAATTAGACGTGTCAGTCTAACTCAGTGGAGTTAGACGTGCCAGTCTAATGGTTATTATATAATTAGACGTATGGTCTAATTAATGTGAAAGTTAGACGTGAGTCTAACTCCTTCAGACAAGTCTGAGGTAGAACCGGAATTAGACGTGTCAGTCTAACTCAGTGGAGTTAGACGTGCCAGTCTAATAGTTATTGTAATTAGACGCGAGTCTAATTCTATTAGACCAGGCGGTCTAATAGACGTTTTTCTATTAGAAGGAAATGACTTATTTCATTAGACTGATTTTCACAATCCGTCTAACTGAAATACGTCTAATGCTCAGTTTAAGCAGTACGCTTGAATCTATCATTTCTTCTACCCACGTGCTATAGTTGTACCCTACTTCTGCTCCACTTTCTAGTGAAGATTAGTACAGCAGCTATATGCATCCAATCAAGGAATGCCACGTAAGAGAATTTTCCTCACATTACCCGTTTTGCAGGTACATCCTTGATGGAATATTCGGCACACTACCAGTTCTGTACGGCCACGATCCTTGTGCTCAGAACCTGATGTGTACAATGGAGACTTTCCAATGGAAGAGTACCACGTATCATTCTTGAAGATTCGACCGTTAGCTCCTGGTCTGTATTTAACCAATCTTAAGGACAATGGACAAAATATCTTGCACCTTGAACTTTTGCCTTAACGAACGAACAAGCAATCTGATTTTGTAGAGAGAGAAACTACTCAATCATCTTGTTTACTGAACTTATTATGTGAAGCTTCTTTCTGATTGTACTGTGTGTGAATCGAGAGAGAAAGCTAGAATCAAAACACCTTTAGCTGAGTAATATTCTTCATCTTGTAATTGTACAGAAAGTGTTTTTTTCAATAGTGAGCTAAGTGTGTGTGTAAACTGTATTTGATTCTAATCATCTTATAGTGAATCCTTCTGGTGGTTGGAAGAAGGGGTGACGTAGGAGAGTTTCTCCGAACATCCATAAACAAACTGCTGTGTTCTTATTTTCTGTCATATTTTCATATTTCATCTTGTGCTTCAAACCCAAGTAAACAATTCCGCCTCGAATCCGTTTCAAGTGTTTACACAAGTGTGCGTAGAATAGAAAGCGAATTAAATCCCTAACATGATTTCTTTCAAACTGTTTTTCATAAGCCTTCATCCTTAGCTAGACCCCCGTCTCTATCGATAAAGCCGATCCTATCAAAGCGTTGGAGGATTAAGTTGGGATTGGATCACTTAAAATTATTATCTCATTATTTGTCTTCATCATTATGGACGGGAAAGTATCTTGGACCTGACCCACTTGGCAGTGAATTTTGGTCCAGGTTCAACTCTCGAGAAAAGTATGTTGCTCTATGGATTGATTATCGAAATGTATTCATTATTCCTCATGATAAAAATATAATTTCATTAGTTGAAGAAGGAATTTGACACATTGAGAATGATACCAGTAATGACATTAGTAGTGGCATTGCGTTGAATAACTTGGCTGCTCAAGAACCTAATGTTGAGCATAAGTATTATGGTAAGGAGGAGTGGGATTACGCTAAAAGGTTAACCAAACACAACGAGAGCTCCAATATCACTTGGGTCCAGTTATTTGGATTACCCATGATCTATTGGAGCATTGAGTACTTGAGAAAAACAGGAGAAATGTTAGGTAGATATGTGGATATTAACGAAAATACCAGCCTAAAATGTAAGGTTGAGTGGGAAAGGATTCATTTGGGTTCGGTGGAACAAATGTCAAATACTATTGTCTTGGAACATGATATTCTTGTGTATAAGATTGCGGTGTGGCCTAAATGATCTTTGATTTTGTCAACTATCACAAGTTCTAATTATGTTCAAATTGGGGGGAGCAAGATGTGCCGGTTTAGACTCCTCCCTCCACATAATTAGAGGAGGAAGATATATTTAGTTTTAGTCGTTGGGATTGACCTTTGGGTTGGTATATGAATCATCACATCCGTTCTATAATTTCAAATTTTATTTGTGCGTGACATTTGAAGAGTCTCCTCTAGTTAATATTCTAATTAATATGCTACAAGTAGTTTTGTATCAAGCCCCATTAGAAATTCTCGTCCATCATATCTCAGGTTTGGTGGCTAATTGTGAGTTAATAGATGCGACAGAAGGTGAGTTGTGATCACCCATAGAAAATGCGGTTCAAGTAAATCCCATCAGATCTTTGTATAATGACAATACGTGTTATTCGACTATTAAGGTACATGAGATATCAAAGGAAGAGTCGATTAATTCAGATGAAGAATATGACATTGATGATGAGGTATGTGAGGCGTTTTGACTCATAACATGACGTTGAACAAAAACAAATCTCATGCTAGAGAGATTCTTGTTGAAGAGTCAGAACTATGGCCCAAAATTTGCAAAATCCCCATATTGACATATAATAAGAGGTATCAACTTAAGAAGATTGACAATTTACCCCCTAGGTTCCTATCAATAGAAAAACGTGTCCCAAAGCAGAATGGGATATGCTTCGTGTAAGCCTATTTTGATGATTGGTAAAATATAAGTTTGGAATGTGTGTGGGATTAAAGATTACAAGAAGCGTCGTTGTATTCTTAAATCTCTTGCGGGATCTATTGGAAGTAGAATATATTGTTTTTGTGAGACGAAGATTCGTCAAATGTATTAGTAGATTGTTAAAGAGTTGTGTAATTGGCGACTGTGGGGATGGGTAGCACTTGACTCTATCGATGCATCGAGTGAAATTCTAGTGGCTTAGAATGATTACGTATTCGAGAAGATTGATGTTGATATTGGAAGATTTTCAATTAGCACGTAACTTAGCACTCGTGATCGAATCAGCAAGTATATGAGCATCCCGGACGCGAGTTGTCTTCTATTCATAGGAAATGAAGAAACTATAGATCACCTATTTAGGAACTGCTGTATTGCTTCGGAGCTTTGGGACAGATTCTATAAAATCCTGGAGCTGATTAGTTTCTCGAACAAATGGAATAAAATCAAAGAAGCAACACTACTCAAAGCCAATGGAAATAGATTTACAACAAGCTTGTTCAAGTGCGGCTTTGGAGTAGTGGTGTATAACATTTGGCAAGAACGGAATGCAAGGGTATATGGCAGAATTCGCAGGAGCGTTTACGAGTTATGGAAAGATATTCTATCGGATTGCAGCGCCCTCGCGAGAACGTGTAGAGGAATTCCATGAACGGAGCAGAACTAGAATATCTGTAGGAACTGAAGTTTACCGTTTTGTAAACTCACTAGAATTGAAAGCATTGTAAACAGATAATTCATTTACGTTTTTAGCTTTTTAGTTATATTCAGAATGTTACGACTTCAAAATCATTCTAGGCCTGTCTAGAATGATCTCTTAAACTCGTGGTTTTTTTTTCGTTTTTGGGAATTTTTAATGAATTGATGTTAAGTCGTTTTTCCCAAAAAAAAACTTCGGAATAAAAGAGATAACTTTTGTTGGGTGATGTCTGTGGTCTACGGGTTGATGCTTAACGGCTTAAAAGTAGAGTTCTTTAACGAGTTAACAAGAGTGAGAGTGGTTAGTTTATGGGATTTATCAATAATCTTTGTTGATGATATGAAATAGGTGAGGAATCCGTCAGAAAGAAAGAGTGCTAGAAGATTGACTAGTCAAATGAGAGGGTTTTATAATAATATCGAGAATCTTGAACTTGTGGATTTGCCACTTAATGGAGGAAGATACACGTTCAGAGAGGCAATGGTAGTGGTGGGTTATCCTAGTCACGCATTGACAAGTTTTTGGTTAGTGAATCAATATTTCGGGGGTGGCTAATATTTTTTCAAAGGTCCTTACATGGAGTTGTTCTGATCATCGACCTATTCCACTAGAGCACATGGTAGTGCATAACTCGTGCCACCCTTTTAAGTTCAAGAATAAGTGATTGATTAAGGACGCCTTTGTGTTGTGTGGTAAGAATGGTGGGAGTCTCAAGTTCCTTTGGGTTCAACATCATCAAAACCTTTTTTTATGAATTTTAAGAAGTTACACAAGCAACAAAAAGTTGGTATATGGGTGAACGTGCAATTCTTTGTGCAAAGTTTGAGGATTTATGTAATAAAATAAATTTTATTTTGATGAGTTGAAGAGGTTAACTATTATATTTTTCTAGTTAGTAATCTTCTTGATCTATGTAAAAAAGAAGAGATCGGTGCTAGACAACGTCGAATTGCTACTTGGTTGAGAACTAGAGAAAAAATATATAAAATTCTTTCATAAGGTCTCAAAGGCGCATGCTATGAACAATGCGATTAACTCAATTTTGGTGTAGGGTGTTGTCCATGATTGTGGGCGTGCGATTTCAAATAGTATTGTACAATTGTATAAATATTTATTCAAAAAACCACATATAGTCAGACCGATGTTGAATGATGTGAATATTTCTACTATTAGTGTGGAGTAAAAGGGTGCATTGGAAGAACATTTCACAAAAAAAAAGTGGAGGCAACGATTATGGGTTGTGGGAGCGATAAGGCCCCGGGTAGAGATTTATTTACTTTAGTTTTCTTAAAAAAAATATGGCGCTTCCTAAAAAATGATAACATGGAAGCGATCGAGATTAGTTTTTTTTTATCAATTCTCAGTATTTGATAAGATTTAAAACTCTTCGCTAATCTACCTAATTTGCAAAGCTTAAAGGACTATTGATGTGAAAACTTTTAGACCTATTAGACTAGTTTCATCATTTTAAAAGATTGAGGCTAAATGTTTAGTGAATATGCTACGCGAAGTTCTTGAGTCAGTGATTTCGGCAAATCAGATGTTCTTTTATTAAAGGTTGCTAAATTTTTGATTCGTCTCTTATTGCAAATGAATGCATTGATTCAGAAAATTTTAGAGGAGATAAGTGTGTCTCTGGGAATCTGGATATTGAAAAAGCCTATGATCATGTGAATTGTGAATTTTTATTCGATGTAATGGGTAGAATGAGTTTGGAGAAGAAGCATATTGATTGGATTAAATTATGTATGTTGGCAGCCATGTTCTTTGTAATTGTGAATGGAAGCCCTAAATGTTTTTTCGAAAGCTCGAGGGAAATCATACAGGGTGATCCTTTACCTCTTTTTCTGTTCGTAATTGTCATGAAAGATTTTTCAAGAATGATGGTTTTCACTGAGCATGTTAACATCATATGAGTGGATTGTGGGGGTAATAAGGTATTCATTTGTCATTTTCTTTTTTGCGGAAGATACCATATGCATGATTTAAGCCACTCAAAGAAATTTAAACATCTTCATTATATTCTCTAGTTGTTTGGAGCATGTTCTGGATTGTTCGTTAACCTCAGTAAGTCTAAGATGTTTTTCTCAAATTATGTATCTCGTAGAAGGAAGATGGCACTTGTGAGCATCTTGGGCTTCGATGTGGGATCATTTCTGTCAACTTATCTTGGATTGCCTTTAGGTGCCTTGGATTACGATCATCGCCAAAATTGAGAGAAAGTTACAAATCTGGAAGGGTAAGATGATTTTGAAAGGTGAACGTCTAGTTCTCATCAAAAGTTATCTAACATCTATGCCCACTTACATGATGTCTATATTTCTAATACCTAAATCTGTGGTTTTAAAGATGGAAAGAATTATTTGTAAGTTTCTTTGAGAGACCTCGAAGTCATCCTTTTCTTATTTGGTTAGTTAAGATAAAGTGAATAAGTTAAAGGACCAAGAGGATTTTGGGTATACATGATTGACTTTGTTTAACAAAGCCCTTTTATCAAAATGGTGTAATAGATATTCCATAGAGCATCTCTCTTTATGGGCTACTATGATTAGATGTAGGTATGGACATGATTGGTCTGGCTAGTTCATAAGACCTATTAATTAGGCAATGAGATGCAATATTTGGAGTGGCATCTCGATAATGTTGGAAGTCTTTTCGTGGACAATCTGTAATTTCACTTAGTGATGGATCTTCGATTAGTTTTTGGGATGACATATGGTGTAGTGTCAGAAGTCTGTCCTCAACATTCACGGCTCTTTCTTTGATCGCTATCTATAGAGATTCTACAATCAAGGATATGTTTGACGTAAATTCTAATGGGTTTAAAATAAGAATCATGTATATAAGAAGACTAAATACTAAATAGTTAGATTCACACGATAGAGTGTTCAAACTTATGGGGCGCAAAGAGGTGAATCCTTCTTCGTGTGATATTTTGCGTTGCCAAGATATTGATAATTTTATATTTAGTCATTGCTACTATTTAATTACGGAGAATACTCCTTACGATCTCATATGGAAGAATTTGTGGGCCACTATATTTCCATCGAAGATCTCATTTTAGATGGATTGTAATGCATGAAGGAATATTGTTGGATGATAGCTGCATGAAAAAATGGTGCATTATAGTGAGTCGTTGTAGAATGTGTCATAAAGAGGTAGAGTTAGAGTCTCACTTGCTCTTATATTGTGATGGAGTGACTTTGATTTGTAGCTTATTATAGAACATGACAGATATATAGTGGATTATGCCAGAATCTATCATTAACTATTGGAAAATATGGATAGAGATGATAAACTCGGATGGTCTAAGTCGTTGGGCCCCTATCCCTCTTATCTTTTGGTGGACCATTTGGCTTGAAAGGAGTCATAGAACGTTCAATAATTGTTGTCAACCGATGCGTTTAATTTATAATTATGTTATTATGACAATTAGAAAGGTTTAATTGGGTAAACTGGTTGAAGGGGTTAGAAAACTCATTGATCTTCTCGAAGACCTTCGTGCTCGTTAAAACTTGTTCTTTTTTTGGCCATTAGTGAATAATTTTGTGTTATGTGTTTTTCTTTCAATTTTTTGTAATGTTTTTTTTGTCCTTAAACTTAAACGACTCTCATTTATATCATTGCATGAATCATTTTTAAAAAACAATATAGAAATATATATTATTTTATATTATAACAAACAATGTCAAAAAAATCTAAAGAGGTCTTGCATGTGGAAACCATCTTAGGGCGTTCCTCGAGACTAAAAAAACATGCGGTGATATCCAGACTCCTCAAGAATGTAGGATAATTCAAAATTAACTCACCCAACGAGAAGGAATCTATATTAATCATAGTAAGAAGATAAAAACTCTAAGTTGAAAGAACTAAACCATTTTTCCATCTCATCACATCTTCCTAATCCATAACCACTATATTTCGTAGTGGTTAAATACTGATCTAGCAACACTAAAAGATTTGGAATACTCATAAATAAAAATATTGTCCAAAAGACTTTGTAACAATAGATATCGAATACACATTCTTTCAAAACTTTTCATGCAATAAGTGTGACAACTTTGATACAAAACAACATTGTATTTCAATATGATAATTTCTTCTTAGTCTTATAAAATTTCTCTATTTAATTTATTTATAACATTCATACGAAAGTACACATTAGAAAATGACAAGAAACACTTCGCAGATCCAGTCAAATATTACGAAGGTTTTTCTAAGTAAAAAATGGTTATATACATAATAAAGAGAAAAAAATATTTAAAAAAATGAAAAAAAATGAAAAGAAATACTTTCTACTTAAATTGCATTTTTTATAGGACTTTTTATTGATGTAGGAGTAAGTTTATATTAAAACATTTATTTTTGAATAATCCAATTTCAGTTCAATCTTATTATTAGACAAGGCAAGGCGGATTTGAAATTGTGTTTCACAAACAAAAACAAATAATTATTTTTATATAATTGTCAATAAAACTCAATGGGTGTCGTTGCAGCTATCAAAAAATAATATCAAATATCTCATAGAAAATGAATTATATATAAAGTTTCTATTCCAATTTTTAGTGGACATCAAAAGATTGATCTACATCTGAGACACTAATAAAAAAGGGACCTTTACCGACAAAGTTTTTCGAGAGTTTTCTATAACTTTCGGTAATGGTCCCGAGAGGATGAAAACTTTTGTTATTAAAAATAGATTCCGAGAGGTGTGTAAAATCTTTAGTGATAGGAGGGTTTACCGAAAGTTTTTCAATAAACCTTCGGTTTTGACTCTTTTCAAAAACCAAAAAAAATTTAAGTGTTGAAAATGGGGTAATTGCGAAGGTTTATTAGAAACCTTCGGGTTTAACTAACCCCAAATTGGTAATTGTGAAGGTTTTCTAATAAACCTTCGGTTTTGACTCTTTCTAAAAATAAAAAATCATTCTAAGTGTTATAAATGGGGTAATTGTGTAGTTTATTAGAAAATCTTCGGTTTAAAATTCCCCAAATTGGTAATTACGAAGGTTTTGTAATAAACGTTTGGACCCTTCCCAAAAAAACAAAAATAATTTTAAGTGTTGGGAAGGGGTAATTGCGAAGGTTTATTAGAAAACCTTCGATTTTAACTTTTCCCAAATTAATAATTGCAAAGGTTTTGTAATAAACCTTCGGTTTTCACCCTTCCCAAAAAAAATAATTTTACGTTTTGGTAACTGCGAAAGGTTTATGAAAACTTTCGGTAATGATCTTTATAAATTGAAAAAACCCTACTTTTCTCTTATTCTTTCCGACCTCATTCTTTCCCTTTCTCTCTCTCCCCGCTTCCTTCCACCCGCGCTGCTCGAAGATCTGCATCCTCCAAGACGTCGCCGCCGCTTGGAAGACTCTTGTCGCCGTGTCTCCGCCTATTTCAAGGTTAATTATATTTTGATTAGATGTTATATATTTAGGGTTAATTAATATTAGATTATTTAGATGTTTTTTATTAATAATGTTAGACTATGGTTATTAATGTTATATTAGATGTATATTTAGGTTGTTTTTGTTGGATCAATGTTAGATTAGGTTTATTAATGTTATATTAGGTGTATATTTAGGTTGATTTGTTGGATTCATGTTAGATTAGGTTTATTAATGTTAATTAGGTATATATTGTTGGATTCATTTTAGATTAGGTTCATTAATGTTGTATTAGGTGTATATTTAGGTTGATTTGGTGATTCATGTTAGATTTTTATTTGAATGGTTAAATTCATATGTGTTTGTATAGATTCATAAATGTTATATATATATATATATATATATGAAGAATAGGGAAATAAAAACTTAATTTATTAATGAAATGCATTCAGGATGAGTACTAATTGGAAGCGTATGCGAAAACACTAGAGAGAGACTACACCCGTGTTTCTAGAACTTGCTAGCACACTTAAATTCTGACCTAGTGTCTGTCGTGTCAGACTCAATGCCTACTACTGACGTTAAACGTGAGGAGGATGCGAGACACCCGACATTGACATTGGAGCCAATTCAATTGAGGGATACGAAAAGAGCCCAATTGATTAGTGAAATCAAAGTGGAGAGGGTGCAAATGACGCAAAGATTGGAGAATCTTGAACAACAAATTGTTTCTTTCATGAGACAAAATCAACCCCCTTCCTCCCCCTACTACTAAGTAGATTAAAGTTTTTGATAATTAATTGTAAACGTGTTTGTTCGACTGATAACATATTTTGGATAATTTGGTACGTTTTGACTTTTGTTTAGAATTATGAATTATAATTATCTTTTGGTTTATGAATGTGGTTTATGAATGCTTTTCTATATGTATTGGTTCGCCTTTATTTGAGAAATTTATTGAACATTTTCGATTTATACTCTTGTCAAAAAAATAGTAAAAATTCTAAGTGTAGGGTAATTACGAAGGTTATTCAAAGAACCCTCGGTTTTAACTTTCCAAAAATTGGTAATTACGAAGGTTTTCCAATAAACCTTTGGTTTTGACCTACCCAAAAAATCAAAAAAATTATGGGAAAGGACAATTCGGAAAGTTTATTGGAAAACCTTTGGTTTTGAATCTTCCCTCAAAAAAACGAATATAATTCTAAGTGTTTGGAAGGTGTAATTGCGAAGGTTTTCCAATAAACCTTCAGTTTTGTCTATTCCCAAAAAAAATCAAAAAAATTCTAAGTGTTGGGAAGGGAGTAATTACGAAGGTTTATTGAAAAACCTTCGGTTTTGACTATTCCTAAAAAAAATGGAAAATATTCAAAGTGTTGGGAAGGGGTAATTGCGAAGGTTTATTGGAAAACATTCGCTTTTGACCCCTCCTAAAAAAAATTGGAAAAAATTCAAAGTGTCGGGAAGGGGTAATTGCGAAGGTTTATTGTAAAACCTTCTGTTTTAACTCTTCCTAAAAAAATTGGAAAACATTTTAAGTGTTGGGAATGTGTAATTAAGAAGGTTTATTGGAAAATCTTTGCTTTTGACCCTTCCCAAAAATATTCTGTTTAAAGTCAGGACCGAGAGATATTTTAAAATCTCTCGTTTTTGAATGTAGGTACTGAAAGTTAATTAAATAACTTTCGGTATTAATTCCCTATTTTATTTGATTTTTTGCTATTTTGTCTAAATTCTTAAGCACATCAAGTGTGTGTTATTTTTTAAGAATGAAGATTGTGTTTAATGTTATAAATGTATATGTTTGTGTTTGATAATATAAAGAAGTATATATATGTATGTTTGTGTTTGATGATAATAAGGTTGTGTGTAAAGTTTAATTGTAATGATGTATTGGGATTGTGTAATATTTTAAGGATACCAAATGTGTAAAATTAATGTTGTTCAAAGTTATTAGAATGTGAAAAACCAATTAATTTAACAATTTATGAAGTGGTAATACCGAAAGTTATACCATTAACTTTTGGTAATAATCATCAAAACTGAAAGTTGTTAGGAAAGCTTTCAGTATTATCACTTCATAATTTGTTAATTTAATTGGCATTTCACTTTCTAATCTATACTCCTAACTAATCTAATCAAGTGTGTGTTATTTTTAAGAATTAAGATTGTGTTTAATGTTAAAATATTTATGATTGTGTTTGATTACATAAAGAACTGTATATGTATGTTTGTGTTTGATGATCATATGAATGTGTGTAAAGTTTGATCATATGGATTGTGTAATGTTTTAAGGAAATCAAATGTGTTAAATTAATGTTGTTCAAGGTTATTAGAAAGTGGAAAACCAATTAATTTAACAATTTATCAAGTAATAATAACGAAAGATTTAAATATATCTTTAGGTAATAATCATCAAAACCTAGAGATATAAACAAATCTCTCGGTTTATCTATTTAAAATTAATTGTACATTTGTCAAATCCGAGAGACGTGTCTAAATCTCTCAGAATCTAAAATGATCAAAACCGAGAGATATGTATAAATCTCTCGAAATTATGAATTTGATCAAAACTGAGAGTTATATAAAAACTCTCGGAATTAATCAAATTCGAGAGTTATACGCGAATTTGTAAAGATGGAGTACGAAAGGGAAATTTGTTTGTCCTTGTTGTAACAATAACAATGTATCTCTTTGATTAGTTAATGGTTTCAAGCAATGTTACATGGGTCATAGACGCTTCTTTCCACCAAAACACAAATATAGAAGGGATAAAGAGTTGTTTGATGATCGAACTGATTATAGAGGGCCCTCTAAATTGTTAACAGGGCAAGAAAGTTATGAGCAAGCACGAGACCTAGAAGGCACAATTCTTATTACAGATCAGAGCAATAAAACCAAGATATATCATGAAATACGGGGAGACAATTAGAACAAACTTAGCATTTTCTTTCGTTTGCCTTATTGTAAATCACTATTATTGAAACATAATCTGGATGTGATGCATATTGAGAAAAATATGTGTCATAGTGTGTTGGGAACAATAATGAATGTGAAAGAGAAGACTAAGGATGATCCTAAATCCCGTAAAGACTTACAACTCTTAGACATAAAACAATGGTTACATCCTGTAAATGATGAATGAGTGGTTCATTATCCAGACGCGCCTTTCACTTTGACCTCTGATCATAAAAAACTTCTTTGTAATTTCTTGAAAGATCTTAAGTTGCCTGATGGTATTTGCTCAAATATCAGAGCTTGTGTAAATTTGGAAGAGAAAAAGATTACGGGATTAAAGAATCATGATTATCACATTTTATTGGAATATATTATTCCTTTAGCAACCCGTAGACTACATTCAGATATTGTGTATGATGCTATAGTAAATTTGTCTCCATTATTTCAGTTGTTGTGCTCTAAAGAGTTGATTGCAGCAGACCTCGAACAATTGTACATGGATATTATAATGACACTTTGCAAATTTGAAATGATTTTTACACCGTCAATCTTCGACATCATGATCCATCTCCCGGTTCACTTGTCATTTGAGACTTTGCTTGGGGGACCTGTCCAGTATCGATGGATGTATCTTTTAGAACATTACATGGGTACAATAAGCGAGAGCTATCTTGTAAATGAGAGTATTAGTTTATGTGTCAGGTATATGTAGGAAGAAGACCAAGAACATGCACAAATTGAAACCTCTGGCATTTCAATATTTTCATCGTTGGAAGACTTATCCAACATAAAAATATACAACTTGGATTATAGCGATCGAGTGACAGCTCATTAATACATTTTGAAAATTGTACCGAATCAGTACCTTTTTACATGTAATATTCAATATGTTGTTGTTATAGTACGTCTTATTAATTAGCATTAAAGAGTATGCTATTTAATATTTTATCTATTTATAGTGATTATATGCAATATTTCAATAACAATGTGTCCCGTGGAGAAACATATGCCACCTATTTTAAGTATAGAGTGAGTAGATTCAAAACCATATCTAATAACTTTATTTTTATTTTAACAACTAAATTTTGGGAATGTATATATATAGGTCGCTCAATTAGCAGAAAATAACGACATATCAAGAGACCTCAAGATCTTAGGCGAAGGTCCAACTATGTACTCATGTATGTATGTTTGGTGTAAACTAACGGATACAAATTCTGTACAAAAAAAACACGACGAAGGTTTGACCACACAAAATAGTGGAGTGGTTGTTGAAGGGTACAACGGGTCAGATACTAAGTCATACTACGAAGTTTTAACGGATATAATCCAAGTACAATACTTTTCTCACAAACGAGTTGTCTTATTAAAGTGTAAGTGGTTTGATACACATTTGGGGGAACTAGGAGTGGAAGTGGATAAATATGGCTTCGTAAGTATAAATGTAAACCAAATTTTGAAAACCCAAAGTCAAGACCCGTATATATTGGCGATTCAAGAAAAACAAGTATTCTACGCTCATGATAATGCCGACACGACCCGGTTGAAAGATTGTGTCAAAAATAAATCAACGGTTTACGAATATATAGTTCAGATTAATTAGTTAAATTTATGTTTTTACTTTATATTCATTCTTATTACTACTTTATTTCAATTATTCTCCAATTTATTAATGTATGCATTTAAGATGTCTAAAGGTCTGAAACTACTTGAAAGAATATGAGGAAAACACCCAACAAACTGTCTAGGCCATACCGGAACCTACTTCCACAAGCAGATCTCCTAAGGATCCGAAGAGAGTCTTCTAGAGACGCACCATTAGCCATGGACTCGTTAGCTATTGCTGCCCCCAGCAAGTGATACACATGACGAGGATGAAACTGCTAAAGAGTTTATTGAGAGTACGTTTACTAAGATGGAGGATCAGGAGGAGGATCACAAGGAGGATCATGAGAACCATTCCACTTCCGACTCATCGTCGACATGTAACATATTTACACTTATTTATTGTTTGTATTGATTTACATCTAATTATGAATATAATAATTTTGAAGAATCTTTCGCCCGTAAGAGACGGGGGAAGAACAAGAATATCACTCTATTTAGGAGGCCACCGGGGACGAAGATTTCTATGACTTCCAAAGAGGTAGATGGGAGGCCCGGTGGTGGCGATGGAAGAAAAATGTGGTCTAGACATTTGGGGTTGGTGGTGCGGGACCCCTCAGTCATCTCACACCGTCTACTGAAGTGGAAGACATTAAATGCTTACCAATTAGTTTCACTTTGGCTTGTTTTGACGGTAATAATTACTTAATTATACATTAATCATTCAATACTTTTTTTTATAACATTTGAATGATTTATTTTTCAGGATCCGTTCGAGTGTACTAATGGTTCTATTGATCAATATTGAGCGATCAGATTGGAACACGCCAAACAGATATGGGATAGGTGGCGCTCTGATTTGAACATGGATTATATCCAGATTCATGAAGGAGACAAGGTGGCGGTACTCGCCAATCCCCCACGAGACTACAATCGAGATGATTTGGAGCTCGTGTGTCGGAACCATTACTTCACAGATAAATTTAAAGTACGGTTTCATAATTCAAATAAAATATGATATCAATTATTATAACTTCATTTTTTATTTCAAATATAGAAAAACAGTCGTACCAATGTTGATAACAAAAATAAGCTGAAATTTCCACATCATACTAAAAGTAGACGTTTTTCTCAAGTGGAGGAAGAGTTGGTATGTGCATTATTTCTAATAACTTAATATATAAAGAATGTTATTAATTTTATAAATCATTATTTCAACAGACGCTTGAAATAGGACGGACCCCCTCTGACGTTGAAGTTTTCAAGAGGACCCGTACCCTAAAACCTACGAATGAAAACCCCAACCCGATCCTAGACGAACGAGCGCAAGAGAAAATTGTAATTTAATTGAATTTAAATAAATTACATATAGCTAGTTTATTTATTATATAAATGAAAATTTATTTCAAATGTGCAGGTTGAGATGGAGGAAGTAAGAAGTAACGAACCAGATATATTTGACTTTGAGTTGACGGAGAGAGTGTTCGGATGCCAAATACATGGGACAGTGATCGGTATGGGATCAGGCGTTAGACCCACACACTTTCGAGAGGATTGTCGGAGTGGCAATAATTCTATACGATCCACTAATCGGTTGTTGGAGGAGAATGAAAAACTAAAGGAAGATGTAAGAAATATGGCAATGACAATGGAGGAATTGGAAAAGAGGGATGCAGAAAGAGTTGAAACGCTTAGTTAAATGAAAACGAGGGATGCAGAAAGAGCTGAAATGATTAGTGAAATGAAATTGAGGGAGAGTAGAAGTGAGAGTGAAATTGAGGCGGAAAAGATAGAAATGAGGAAAAGAATGGAGAAATATGAAGAAAAATGGAAATGTTACTGAGGCATTATCAACCCCCTCCCCCACCAGCTAATTCTAGTTAGTAGTACATTTTGATTGGTTACGTTTTGATTACTAGTATATTTTGTTTCGACTGATAACAGGTTTATGAATGATTTTCTACGTTTTGATTCAACTGATAACAAGTTGTTTGGATGATTGGTTTGGTTTAGAATTTTTGAATGATAATGGTCATTTGATTTATGAATGTTATTTGTATATATTGGTTTGGCTGAACAAGTTTTGGTTTTGGTTTTGGTTTTGGTTGCGCACAAAACAATTGGCCTATTTTGTACATTTTATAGTGGTAATACCGAAAGTTAAAGGGAAACTCTCGGTTTTTCTATTTAATGAAAAACCGAGAGTTATAAGGAAAACTCTTTGTTGTTCACTTTCAAGAAAAACCGAGAGTTATTTAGAAACTTTAGGTTTGTCCTTAAAAAAACTAAGTGTTATTTAGAAAACTTCCGATTTTTCTTGAAAGGATAAACCCGAGAGTTTTCCATATACCTTTCGGGTTTATTTGAATTAGAAAAACCGAGAGTCATTTGGAAAGCTTTATGTTTTTCTTGAAAGGGAAAAACCGAGAGTTTTCCTTATAACTCTCAGGTTTTTTTGAAAGGGAAAATTGAGAGTTTACCTTTTAACTCTCGGGTTTATTTGAAATGAAAAAACCGAGAATTATTTGAATAACTCTCGGTTTTCTTGAAGTAGAAAACCCGAGAGTTTTCCATATAACTCTCGTTTTGACCTTTCAAGAAAAACTGTGAGTTTCCTATATAACTCTCGGTTTTTCTCTCTGTTATCTAAATCGATAAATTTACGATATCTCTCGGTAAACAGCCAATTATATTTATCGAAAGTAGCAATACCGACAAATGACGAGAGTTACTCAAACTTTCGGTATTAGGTCTGTACCAAGAGATATAGGGTCATTACAAAGACATTTTACTCTCGGTTTTGACCCCTTATTCACCAGTGAAAGTTACGCATGATAATATTTCTTGTGTTATAATAATAGTCTATAATTTATCTAAAATTTTTATTTGAAAATATTATAGTAATTAAGAAAACATTTACTCCTTCTCATTGCTTTTCCAAATGAAATTACTATTTTTTACGGAAGTTAATACACATTTTTCTTAACAACTTTTTCTCGTTTCAAAAGAAAGTATACTAATTATGGCATGTTTAGTACATGTTTTTTGTATTCGAGATTGAGAAATGAAATGAATTGCATGTTAGGTTATTGGGATGATTCTAGGATATTAATTTAATTTTCGGATATTCCTTAATCATTCATTCCTCTATAAATTGGGAGGAATGAATACACTTTCTCTCCCATTATCTTCACTCTCCTATTTTCTCTCTCATAATTATAATTATATTAATAATAATATATATATATATATATATAATTATATTATAGTTCTTTTACCATTAACATAATAATAATTATTTTTTATTTATCAAAAAATTATTTCAATTATTTAAATAATATTAAAGAATTATTTAAAATATAATTAATAAATAAAATTTTAATAATAATTACAATAACTAATAATAATATAATTATTTTTATATAATTAATTTTAATTATTATATATTAATAACAAAATTATAATAAATTAATTAAATATAAATAATAAAAACTAAAATAAAAATTCTATATAAGAAAATATTATTTAAAAAATATTACAAAAGTTAAATATGAATTATTTTAATAAAAATTGTTATTAAAAAAATTATATCATGTTATAATATTATTAAATTAAATGTTTTATATTTAATATATGTAATATTTGAAAGACTTTTTCTTATATTATTTATGTTTAATATATAATTTTTTATTTTATTCAATTTTTTTTATAAGTAATTTTATTTTGAAAAAGTTTAATTAATTTGATAAAATATTAGATGTTTACATTTTATTAAATTATGACATATTTAAATATTTTAAACAATTATGATATAAAAATAATAATTTTTTATATTTTTAATTAAATAAAATATAATAAAAATAAATTAAAATATTAATACTAATTTTAATAACAAAATTGTATTTATTATTTTTCTCTGATAATTCAAACATTATTAATGGGAATGAAAATGATAAATACTCCTAACCAAACACTACATTTCTAACAATTATATTCATTCTTATCCCATATATCTATCAATCTAATTCTTATTCTCGTTCCTTAGATTGAAAACTAAAAAAAATTAGTGTTTACATTTCTGAAGCAATTCAAAGTTAGATGTCTAATTATCTAGTTGAGAGATAACTAAATCTCTAGCATTCTTAGTAAGAAACTAAATTCTAATATAGAAATCACCATATATATTATATATATATATTGATAAGATAAAAGATAATAATTTTCCAAAATTTTTCTCAGAATTTTTCCAAATTTTTCGAAAAATTCTCCCAAGTCAGTTTCAAAAATCCGGTCAAATAAAGAACCGACATACGTTTGCAAACTTACATGGTTTTGATAATTTTAAATAAAATAATCAAAAAGGGAGAAATTGTTAGATAAAATTAGACCGGTTCACAGAACTTAACATAAATAAACCTTCCATGCAGGAACAAGGAACCGGACCGGTCAAACAAATGAACCGGTTAAGAAGATTAACCGGTCAAGCTATTAAACCGACCAGGAACATTCGGAACATGACCGCACAAAGAAAGGATCGGCCAAAGCTAAAAACCGGAAACACCAGACAGTCGATCAGCTAGAAGGCAAAGGAATAACCGGAAGCTGTGGGACAAAAACGGGATACATTGGGACAATTGGGACAAGTGAGATACAATGGACACAGTGGGCAATTAATTTACAAGTGACAAGATTGTGTTCTATCTCTAGAAAAGGCCTGAGTGCTAAAGTTGAATTGTGTATTTACAATTTCGGTGTAAATTGTACGGGTGTTATCGAGCAGGAAATAAGTCTCGATCGGATTGTATTTGTATTCCTTAGTGAATATCCTTCTCGCAGTTTCGAGAGGAAGGGGTGACGTAGGAGTTTTATCTCCGAACATCCATAAAAACCTGTCTTGTTATTTACTTTCTGCTGGTTCTACATTCTAACCGACCTGTACTAACCTATCTACACCGCTCTAACCGACTCTACACTACTTAAACCGAATCACCAAGTTACAAAAACCGACCCATCAATTTCTAAAACCTATCCTATTCAAAACCGGTTCTGCCTATCATATAAGTGTGCTGCTTCAACCTGAAACAAACCTCTTCCGCGCTTGAACCTAGTTCAAGGGTTTGTGACAGTTTGTGTAGTATTGAAACTCCGGTATTAATCTCTAACCGGATTAATCACCACCCTTTGAGTGAGACGCGCTAACCGGCCCAACCCCGGTCCTCCAGCCGCGACCTAGATCCTAACATATATATATATATATATATATATATATATATATATATATATATATCCATTTCTATTTTTTAATACACTTTTAATTATCAATATTTATGATAAAATACAATTACTATCTACATCATATAAATTTATTAAACGTGTTATAAAATGTCATGAATATTATGGTAATTAAAAGTACATGCATATTATGTCCATCATATTTATTAAATGTAATTAAAATATTAAAAATACATTCCTTGAATTTATTTTTAATCAGGGCATTAGTTTAGAGGGATATTTTTAATTCTAATCATACAAAGAATATGCATGTCAAATCTTGAACAATTTACTTGAGCATTGAATAATTGGTCTTTTTTAATAAACTTGACAAATAATTAAATAGAAGTTAAGTAAATTTAAATTTTGGTATTTTTATCACAAACTTATAATAAGGTTATAAATTATTATAAGTTTATACCCTATACAAGTTATACATTATATTTAATTATATTTAGTGTTTGGTAAGTTGTATTATGAGGTATGTATATTACAAATTATAACAATAGTGTTTTAATATGGTATTAGTTCGGTTTTTACTCTATACAATTTATACTTTAAATATATATATATATATAATAATGCTTAATTTGAATTTTCCGGGTATATAGTTGTGGTTAATTTAGATATATACATGAGAGTAAGTCGGATCATGGGTTGACCCGCCTATAAACTCTAAACAGTTAAAAAAAATTTAAAAATGCTATATATTACAAATAACATTTTTAAATTTATTTTTAACCGTTTTAAATTTATGGGCGGGTCAACTCACAATTCGACTCAAGTATCCATTTACTCTCACATAAATATCAAAATTAAACACAGCTCTCGACCCGGCAATCCGGACACTTTAAAAGTTAAGCATCATTATATATATATATAGATTAGTTAGTTAAAAAATTGAATTTTTATTGATAAAATGTCTTGCGTTCATCAAATTTGGTGTTGAATCTTAAATATAAAATGTTGTTAGCCTAGTTGGTTGAAGGGTTGTACTGGTTTTGTTAGGTTGCAAGTTCGAAACTTACAAATAACATTTTTAAATTTATTTTTAACCGTTTTAAGTTTATGGGCGGGTCAACCCACAGTCCGACCCAAGTATCCATTTACTCTCACATAAATATCCAAATTAACCACAACTCTCGACCCGGCAATCCGGACACTTTAAAAATTAAGCATCATTATATATATATAGATTAGTTAGTTAAAATTTGAACTTTTTTTTGTTAAAATATCTCGCGTTCATCAAATATGGCGTTGAATCTTAAATATAAAGTGTTGTTAGCCTAGTTGGTTAAAGGGTTTTACTTGTTTTGTTAAGTTGCAAGTTCGAAACCTACAAGTAACATTTTAATATTTATTTTTAACCGTTTTAAGTTTATGGGCGGGTCAACTCACAATTCGACCCAAGTATCCATTTAATCTCACATAAATATCCAAATTAAACACAGCTTATGATTCATATTTTTTAATAATTAGCATCGTGACCTCACACTTTGGTCAATTAAATATTTGATTCATACTTCTTTAACCACTTTCAAATGATACCGGTCTATTATCCCTCGACAAACCACGTCTCAATCAAATTTGGTTAAAGGTTGTACTTGTTTTGTTAGGTTGCAAGTTCGAAACCTAAAAAAACATTTTTAAATTTATTTTTAACCGTTTTAAGTTTATGGGCGGGTCAACCCACAATTCGACCAAAGTATCCATTTACTCTCACATAAATATTCAAATTAACCACAGTTCTCGACCCAGCAATCCGAAAACTTTAAAAATTAAGCATTATTTTATATATATTGATGAGTTAGTTAAAAAATTCAACTTTTATTGTTAAAATGTCTCGCGTTCATCAAATTTGGTGTTAAATCTTAATTATAAAGTGTTGTTAGCCTAGTTGTTTAAAGGATTGTACTTGTTTTGTTAGGTTGCAAGTTCGAAACCTACAAATAACATTTCTAAATTTATTTTTATCCGTTTTAAGTTTATCGCCGGGTCAACCCACAATCCGACCCAAGTATCCATTTACTCTCACATAAATATCCAAATTAACCACAGTTCTCGACCCGGCAATCCAGACACTTTAAAAATTAAGCATCATTATATATATATATATTAGTTAGTTAAAAATTTGAACTTTTATTGTTAAAATGTCTCGCGTTAATCAAATTTGGTGTTGAATCTTAAATATAAAGTGTTGTTAGCTTAGTTGGTTAAGAGTTGTACTTGTTTTGTTAGGTTGCAAGTTCGAAACCTACAAATAACCGTTTTAAATTTATGGGCGGGTCAACTCACAATTCGACCCAAGTATCCATTTACTCTCACATAAATATTCAAATTCACCATAACTCTCGACCCGACAATCTGGACACTTTAAAAATTAAGAATAATTATATATATATAGATTTGCATGGTGTACATAACGCTATATGTTGATCTATCTCTAAAATAAATTGAACTATTTAAAATCAATTTTGGAAGAGTTAAGCAGCTTATTTTGCATTTATATATAATTGAACACAATTTTCAATTTTCTCACCAATATAAAATAAAATAAAATTATTAAATAAGTTGCATTAATTTGTCTTTAATTTTGAAACCCGTCTTATTTTGTTTGTTAAATTATTAAGCAAATTATTTTGTATTAATATTATTTGTGTTACTTTCTAGTTAGTTTTGTAATTTTAAAATAAGTTAAAATGTTTAAATAAGTTGAATTCATTTTAAATTAAGTTTGAAATCACTTATACTCCATAGCTAAATGAATATGCAATTAATTTTCCATTATAACTATTTGAATGCTTCTTTGTAACTTATTTTACAATATTTAAATAAACTAAACTTACCAAATACTGTTGAGGCTTTCAAGTCCGAAACGCTCCCAGATCTTAAGTTTTTATTCCATACTGTGGGGATAAATAATTTTCTAAGTTTCTTAATACAAACTCTCTCACACTATGTCATTAAAGAACTCCCACTAGAGTTGTCCATATCTTGTCCGAAAATATTGCATCTTTAGGCAAACTAAAGAAGAAAAGAAAGAGTTAGTTGAAACAAAACATATTGCAATCTTGTTTTGCTATTTTGAAATAAATTTTAGATTGCAATATAAGTTGTAGAAGAACATATTGCATTTCAACTAGGGGTGTTCAATATTTGGTCTAAACCGAATATCCGACCGAATTCGAATTTACCGAATTCAAATAAACTGAATTCGAATTACATTTTTGGTTTTCGAATCGAATTCTAAACCGATTCGAATTAAAATATGGTTTTTGGTTTGGTTTTCGAGTTTATGTTTCAACTCGAAAACCAAAACGAAAACCGAATTCATTTTTATTATTTATTTTTATTATATATTATATAATTTATTATATATTATATATTATATATTAAATTATAATTGGCCTTCTACTATATCTCTACATTAAATCTATAATCCATCGTTCCTTTTCCCCTTTCTCTAGCCGTCCATACCTCTCAACCATCATATATTGTCGTTGTCGATATTGTTTTACTTTCGTCGGTAAATTACCGAATATATATTGACGTTGAGTAACTAAGCTTAGTTTACGTGATATATATATATATATATATATATATATATATATATATATATTATAATTTAAGTAGATAAGATTTTTTTAACAACTTATTTATTTTGTTAATTCTTTTGAGAATTTTTTTAATCTTATAAGTAGGTGATGTTTAATATTTGGTCTAAACCGAATATCCGACCGAATTCGAACCGAATTCGAATTCACCGAATTTGAATAAACCGAATTCGAATTGATTCAAATCGGTTCGGTTTTCGAATTTGCTTAAAAAAAATAAAAATTCGAAGAACCCGAATCGAAAACTCGAATAACCCGAAAACCGAACCGATGAACACCCCTAATTTCAACTATCTATTTGTTTCAGCTCAAAATAAACAAACAATTTATTTTTAATTAAGTCTATTTCAGAATTAGTTTGTAACTTATTTGAGAACTTTTATATGAATTCAAATTATAATATTAGTGGCATATAAATAAAGTTAGAAATTGTTTTAAATATATATACATGTATAAACAATATTATTTATTCTTTTTATTTATTATATTGTATTTTACACTTATGTAATTATTAAACAAGAATGAATGTAGTTTTAAATCTATCTATACAATTATTATTTATAAACTAACTAATAAACTAGCTAACTTAATTCTTATATATATATATATAAATGTCTTATAAATTAAGAATGAATATGAGCAAAACTTTGAATTTAGAACTATATATATGTTATTACATTATATTGATGTTATTACTTAAGAATGATCCATATTGTCTTCGACATTTATATGTATTCAATAAACTTAACTATTATGAATTCAATTCTAGATAGTATATAAATAATATAATTCACAAATTTCCTTTATTATCAATATATATCTCAGGTAACAATTACATATTGAGTTATAATGCTTGCATAAAATGAAATGTTTAAAAATAAACAATACAAGATTTAACATATGTTCATGTTAAATAAGTTCAAAAAATTGTTCTATAAATTTGAAATCATAATATCAACTAATTTATATTTATATATACATTTAAGAAATTTCTAGTTGAAGCTATGACAGAAATTTTGAACAAATGACCTATCTCATTCTTACTAAGACATAACATAAGGTCTCCCTTGTAATGGGGAAAAAGATCATCTTCTTCCTCAACCTACCCCTAATTGTCTCTTACAATGTCCTAATTAATTGAAGTTGGGGACCCCTTACATAGGCCAAAGAAAGGAAATCTTAGTCTTCATTGTCCTTTCAAATCCAGTGAGACTTTTTCTTTGTCTTCACATGATCAATGGAGTTGGCAAAGCAAGCAGAAATGGTGTATGGTATAGAAACAATTGACAACCCAAATAAGATCACATCACTCTTTTTTAAATAATTTCTTATCACATTATCAAAGTATTTTTGCTATATTTTTATACATAAATTTAAATTTGAAAAGAAAAAAAAAGATATTTTAATAATATAATTACTCAAATAATTTATTTTTTCATCAATTGAGATTGTTAATTTGTAACCTTTTTTTTTTAAATAATCCAAGATCAAACAAGCTCACACAAACTCATTCATTAGGTCTAATCATTTTCCCACTCTACTTGTCTTAATCATAAAGTCCAACTAACTTATTACCCAGGACTCAAATATCTTGTACTAATTGCTACATTCATGCATGTATATACTGTTTCGGGATTTAATGTTTTGGCCAAAAATGTGTAGACCCAAACAATTAATTCATTTTTTATTTTGTATTTGATTGTTTTTAGTGAATATGGTGAATTTCCTCCAATGAATTGATAGGGTTTTCTTAACTTTCGATGCAATGGGGTTTTCCATGGAGCTTTCAAATGTCTAGTGATAGGTTTTTGCCTGCATCTTTATCCTATGTTTGTAACTGATTTATCCTTCTTGGATAATTGTTTAATTACTTCCGGATTTCCATCTAAGGTGATTTGTCTTCCTTCACATTAGTATGATCGATCTCATTGGAAAATTGTTATTGAAATTGAACGGTTCTTGGTTGGTTCTTCGTTGGTTCTTCGTTTTGACAAAATTAATAATGACATTATTGTTAGAGTATAATATAATATATTTGTAAGATATTATCACAATTTATAAAATTGTGATAATATCAATATTATATTATTTAGTTTTCTTATATATCAATTATAATGTCTATATAATAGACATAATCTATGTAACATGAATAACAATTTAATACAATATTTCTCTCTTTAGTTTAACATAATATCAGAGCTTTTTTATCGTCCTTAAATAAATTAAGTGATAGTCTTCCGTTGCCTCCATCAATGGTTACCTTAGCCATTGATGGAAGACTCTAATAATTTATTCTTATATTTTTAATAATGTCTTTTCTTTTTTAGATATTTAGATTGTTTTTTGGTTTGGTTAAGGTGGGTTGTTGATTTTTGGAAGAGTTTGAGAATCTTCATTTTGGTTTTGGTTGTTGTTGAGAATAGTGGTTGAATTTGGTTTGGGTTTTTCCTAAGTTTGATTTGATTGGTTTTGGTTTGGCTTGGTTATCGTGGGTTGTTGATTTTAGTTTGGTTTTTTTGAGGAGTTTGTGAAACTTGGTTTGATTGGTTTTGGTTGTTAATTTTGATTGGCCTGAATCGAAGAAGAGTTGTTGGTGGATGGACAATGGATCGGGCAGAAGAGAGAAGTGAAGGAAGAGAAGAAGATTAAGAATGATGCGTAACTTCATATTGTTCGCGCTTTAATTTTCTAATTGTCAAACTCTCAATTCTTATTGTAATTGCATCGTGAGTTTGAGTGTGGATATTAGAGTATAATATAATATATTTGTAAAATATTATTACAACATTATAAATTGTGATAAAATCAATATTATATTATTTAGTTTCCTTGTATATATCAATTATAATGTCTATATAATAGACATAATTTATGTAACCATGAATAAAATTCAATACAATATTTCTCTCTTTAGTTTAACAATTATCAAATAGACTCTTATATAAATTATCGATCTCATAAGATATATGGTTACTAATGTTCATTGTTAGAGTTATTTTGTTCGCAATATCTATGATATGTGTTTGTTATGTAAAGATGATAATGAGATTTTTAAGAATTTAGTTTCAAATGTCTCATTCTCTTGCTAAATGAAATTAGGTCATTATATAAAAATAAAAATAGTCTAAGTAAAAACAAGAAAGCAAAGTAAAAGCAAAAGACTAATGTCACAAATATAGAACTTAGAATGAGTCTCGTACGAGTATTAATCTTAAATAATCTCTAATTTCTTACCAGTCAAACGGAAAATTGTCAACGATCTATTTCAAATCTCCCCAAAAAATAATGACCTAGATATCATATATGATCTATCCATATTTTAAATTGCTGTTCATTGGATCTAGCTTGTACACACTTAAGGGAAATGAAGTAGGACATGATGAATATCTTTTCTCTTCATGTTGTGTACTACATCTAAAGAATGGCCTATTTGATGGAGTTCCAAAGTTTCACACCTTCTCTCTCGGTAAATTGCTTACAATTTCCTACAGAATAATGAAGTAAAAATTCCATTGTTCCTTTTTTCTTTAATAGATGATCCGACTCGAGAGGAACTAAATATCATTGTTCATTGATATTAGTAATCCTATTAGACTTACTCATAGTGTCATCTAACTCACGCTCCCGATTGGGAGCACTAGGTGTTTCTATTGGCGATCTCATTGCCTTAATTGAAGACTTAGAGCTCGATAATACTTATATGTGTTTTTATTGTCGTCCCACTTTAGCTTTTGCACCTGTTTTAGTTATTTTTGTATGTCTTAAATTTTCTCCCACTTCATGCATTTGCCTTCTCTTGATTAACATTCTTCCATGTTAATGAATTAGTTGATGGCTTATTTAATATGTGCAGAGAAACAGAACTATGAAAACAATTTATTAGGCAACTTATTGTCACACCTTCCACTTCAATGTCATATTAAAGAAGATTTTAGCCACCTCAATAAATAATGTTTGATTAATGCATATTCTAGAAACCAAAACTGACAAACACAAGTTGGGCCCACTTATTGAGAAAATTGATGGATGATGGGCCAAAACTGGGGTTCATGTGTCGTGATCATGTGACCCATCAAGGTCCATATGCTTCTTTAACAGGTTGGATGAATGTAATATGGGCCGGCATGACACTGGTGATATTTCTCATGTATTTCCATACTCTAACTGGATTGGGCCATATATGATGTCCTTCGGCTGGCCTGTTTTGGATGAAATAATAATAATATTTTCATTTCATGTGCAATTTCTTTCAACTGATCTGTTGTTAGATATGGAAAGGAAAAAAGAGAAGACAAAGAAAACATGCCAGGTTGGTTTTGTTCTATGGCTTTTGAAGACACTTATGCTTATCTTTTGTTTTAGGTAAACAAGAGCACATCTAAAGTGAATCATTTTAATCCAAGAGTTACAACAAATTTATATGGTATAGTTTTTTTTCAAAAAGTATAACTTTTCATTGAACTATACTTCCACACATATGTCGCATGTATCATAAGATATCAAACCAGTTTAAATATACAGATCTCAACAGGATGAAAGCCCATGTTGTTCAAAGCCCCCTACTCAAACAAGACATTCTTAAATAGAAATCCTCTTGAATATTCGATGATGAAGATCAATGTTGAGTTATGGAGCCTACACTTATAATAAACTCTACATTGTTAATTAGAGTTTATTGGGTTTTCTTTTTGGTTTTGGGATTGGGCCTGACCAAAATTATTTAGGTTTATTACTTGAATGTTTACCCTATAAATATGTGATTATTAAGGGTTTACATTATTAAGACAGAATTTTAGAGAGATAAAGTGTGAGGCAAAAACTCTGTATTCTTTCTTCTTCTTCATAGTGAAATCTGGTGGTGCCTGAAGTGGATGTAGCTCAATTTGAGTGAACCACTATAAATTTGTGTGTTTTTGTGTTCTTCTTTCTTGTGTTTTTTACAGATTGTTTTCAAGCAGGTCGGATTTGGGAGATACAAATCCTAACAACTGGTATCAGAGCAGTTAGGCTAGATCTGAGCATTGGAAATGATGGCAAGTGAGAACAGTATAGGACATGAGATTGGAAGATTTGATGGGACAGATTATGCCTTCTAGAGAATGCAGATTATCTCTAGAAGCTTCATGTTCCTTTGAGTGAGAAACCAGAGAAGATGGATGAAGCTTAATGGAAACTCCTTGATAGACATGTTTTGGGAGTTGTCCGATTAACGCTAGCCAAGACGGTTGCTCACAATGTAGCATAGGAGAAGACCACCATGGGTCTGATGAAAGCTTTTTCTGATATGTATGAGAAACCATCTTCTAACAACAAGGTACACTTAATGAAAAGACTCTTTTACTTAAGAATGGTTGATGGTACTTCTGTCACTACTCATTTGAATGAATTCAATACAATTGTGAATCAATTGCTATCTGTTGAGATTGATTTTGGGGATGAAGTTAGTGCCCTGATTTTGTTAGCATCTCTACCAAATAGCTGGGAACCTATGAGGGCAGCAATTAGTAATTCAATTGGAAATGCTAAACTGAAATTTGTTGAAGTTAGAGATCGTATTCTTGCTGAAGAGGTTCATAAAATTGATTCTGGTGAAACGTTCAAAGGTTCTGCTCTAAATGTGGAAAATAGGGGCAGAGGTAATGATAGAAATTTCAACCGAAGTAACAGCAGATCTATGTCGAGGAGCAAGAGGAGTCAGTCCAAGTCTGGGCGGACATTTGAGTGCTGGAATTGTTGTAAACAGGGTCATTTGAAGAGGAACTGTAAAGCACCGAAGAGAAACAATGATGATAAAAATGATGCAACCAATGTTGTTACATAAACTGTCACTGATGCGTTACTTCTTTCTATTGATAGCCCGGTAGATTCATGGGTTTTGGACTCAGGAGCGTCTTTCCACACCACTGCCCACAAATAATGAATGGAGAATGATGTGGATGGAAACTATGGGAAAGTTTATCTCGCAAATGGTGAGCTACTAGATATTGTTGGCATGGGGGACATCAAATTGAAGATGGCAAATGGTTCTGTTTGGAAGATTAATAAGGTGAGACACAATCCAAGTTTAATGCGCAATTTGATCTCTGTTACACAACTTGATGAAGAAGGTCACAATTTCAGTTGTGGAAATGGTGCATAGAAGGTGACTAAAGGAGCAATAGTTGTTGCTCGATGTCACAAAACTGGAACGTTATACACGACTTCAACTTGCAGAGAATTAGTTGTTGTTGTAGTTGATGACTCGAAGAACAGTGAGTTGTGGCATTGTAGGTTGGGCCCTATGAGCGAAAAGGGGTGAAAATTCTTTTGAAGAATGGACAGATTCCAGAACTGAAGTCTGTTGAACATCAGTTATGTGAAACCTGCATTCTTGGAAAATAGAAACGGGTGAGTTTCTTAAAAATTGGGAAGGATCTCAAGAAAGAAAGGCTAGAGTTGGTACACACCGATGTGTGGGGACTTGCACCTGTTTCTTCTATTGGCGGATCACAATACTACGTGACATTTATAGATGATTCGACAAGAAAGGTATGGGTATATTTTATGAAGCACACATATCTAAAGTATTTGCTATTTTCAAGAAATGGAAGGCTTTGGTTGAAAATGAAACAAATCAGAAAGTTAAGTGCTTGAGATCCGACAACGGAGGTGAATATATCAATTCAGATTTCAAAGAGTATTGTTCTATGAATGAGATCAGTATGGTGAAGACTGTTTCCCGAACGCCTCAAGAGAATGGAGTAGCTGAACGAATGAATCGAACATTGAACGAGCGTGCTAGAAACATGAGATTGCATGCATGGCTGCCTAAAACCTTCTAGGTAGAAGCTATTAATACTGTTGCCTATTTGATAAACAGGGGACCCTCTGTTCCTCTTGAATTCAGAATTCCTGAACAAGCCTGAAGCAATAAAAAGGTAAACCTTTCTTATTTGAAAGTGTTTGGTTGTTTATCATATGTTCATATTAATGAATGTGATAGGAGCAAGTTTGATCCAAAGTCTAATAAATGTTTTTTTATTGGTTATGGTGATATTGAGTTTGGTTATCATTTCTGGGATAATCAAAATCAGAAGATCATTCGTAACAGAAATGTTATCTTCAATGAACAGGTTCTCTACAAAGATTGTGTTAGGAAGACATCAGATGGTGGTTCCAAGTTGGAAGAGACTAGTACAGTCGATTTGAGAGATTTTTCACACTACAACAAAAATGACTTTCGACGACGCTTAAAAAGACTTCTGCCAACCTTTAAAAGCGTCGCCAAAAACATTACCGACACTTATTCTTGCGTTGTCAGAAGCAGGGTGGGCGCATGTTTTTACCACACTTATTTAAGCATCGGTACAAGCGTTGCCGAAAGGCGAAAGTTTTAACGACGCTTATTTAAGCGTTGGAAAAATTAAAAAACGTCGCTAAAAGTCTGTTTTATTTTTAAACTATTTTTTTTTTTAATTTGTTTTTTTCTATTTTCATTTTAGATGTTATTTGTTTTTATCTCTACTATTATCACATTTACCCTTCATCTCTAAGTACATGTTGAACATAACCCTAAACTCTTAGGGTGAACCCATATTCCAGCACATTATAACCTTAAAAACACTATAGAAACTAATGAACTCTCTCATATTTTATATACCAAAAACTTCTTCTTTTTCTCCGATGTGGGATAAATGTCATATTAACATTTCAGTAACTAATGAACTCTCTCATATTTTACTTTTAATTTAATTAAATTTAAATAATAATTACATAAAAGACATATATTAATAATACTATAAGATGTTTAAAAATTATGTTATATAAAAAATATTAATTAAATTTTAATATTAACAAAATTTTAAGCCAAATTTAATTTTAAAAAAATTAAAAAATTAAAATAAAGTATTTACAAAGTTTAAAAATAAAACATAAAAATTATTAAAATTTAGAATATTTAAATTATAAGGTTTTAACAAAGTTACAAAGTTGGTATATAAAAAAAAATAAAGGTGGTGGTATAGATATAAAGGTTGGCAAAAGTTTTTTTCTTTTAATTTTTACCCACGTTTAATATGGGTTGGCATATAAGGGTCGCTGAAAGTATGTTTTGTTGTAGTGTCAGCTGAATATATACTGATTGTCGAAGAAGAACAATATGTTATTGAAGATGAAATTGTTGAGAATGTGGCTCCAGAGATAAATGAACAAACACCGATTATACAGTTGAGAAGATCGTCAAGGAATCGAAAACCAGTTGAGAGGTGGTCTCCATCTCTGAACTATATCTTGTTGACAGATAGAGGTGAACCTGAATGCTTTGAGGAAGCAATAAAATCTGATGAATCAGTTAAGTGGGAGTCTGCGATGAAAGATGAGATGGACTCTTTGACGTTGAATCAGACTTAGGAGCTCACTAGGCTGCTAAAGGGAAAGAAAGCACTTCACAACAAATGGATCTTCAGGATTAAAGAAGAACATGATAAAACCATGGGTTACAAGGCAATGTTAGTTGTGAAAGGTTTTCAAGAGAGAGAAGGTATTGACTACAATGAAATCTTCTCTTTAGTAGTTAAATTGATGACAGTCAGAACTATTTTGAGTTTGGTTGTGAAAGAAGATCTTCATCTTCAACAAATGGATGTCAAAACTGTTTTTCTTCATGGTGATTTAGATGAAGAAATTTATATGCGACTACCAGAAGGATTTGAAATCAAAGAAAAAGATAAACTTGTGTGTAAGTTTCAGAAGAGTCTGTATGGTTTGAAACAGGCTCCTACAAGAAGTTCGATAGCTTCATGAAAAGTAACAATTTTTTGAGGTGTGAAGCTGATCATTACTGATATATCAAGAGGTTTGATAAATCGTACATTATTCTTCTTCTCTACGTTGATGACATGTTGATTGCTGGAGCAAGCTTGTATGAGATTAACAAGCTCAAGAAAGAGTTGTCTGAAAAGTTTGCAATGAAGGATTTGGGTGCTGCTAAACAAATCCTTGGGATGAGAATTTTCAGGGATGAAGAAGTTCTCAAGCTTTCACAAGAAGAATATGTGAAGAAAGTTCTTAGCATGTTCAACTTGTATGATGCAAAACCAGTTACTACCCCCTTAGCTAGTCACTTCAGACTATCTAAAGATCAGTCGCCTTCAACGGAGGAGGAGAAAAATTACATGGCAACTGTTTCGTATGCCTCTGCCATTGGTTTTATTATGTATGCGATGGTTTGCACAAGACCAGACATAACACATGCAATGGGAGTTGTTAGCAGATTCATGATCAATTCGGGTAGACAACATTGGGAAGCAGTAAAGTGGATACTACGATACTTAAGAGGAAGTACGGGTCTCGCTTTGTGTTTTCGAAAGTCTATTATGGGTTTGGAAGGATATGTTGATGCTGGCAATGGTAGTGATGTTGATAGTAGGAAGAGCACAACAGGGTATATTTATACTCTGGGAGGTACTGCAATTAGTTGAGTTTCAAAATTGCAGAAGATTGTTGCTCTTTCTAGTTGTGAGACAGAGTATGTTGTTGTGACAGAAGTTGCTAAGGAAATGATTTGGTTACAACCCTTTTTGCGAGAATTGGGTCAAGACTACGAGGGAAGTGTGTTGCGATGCGACAGTCAGAGTGCCATTCATTTGACAAAGAATCTTGTTTATCATGGCAGGACGAAGCATATACAAGTTCGTTATCATTTCATCCGGTCAGCTTTAGAAGATGGAGTATTAGCTCTTGAGAATATTCCCGGGAGTGAGAATCCAGCTGATATGCTGACGAAAGTTGTGACAAATGAGAAACTGAAGTTGTGTGCAACTTCAGTTGGTCTTCTTCGTTAAGACACCAAATGGAAAGCCACTACCGATCGAGAGATGATGAAGTTAGTCTCCAAGTGGGAGATTGTTGAGTTATGGAGCCTACACTTATAATAAACTCTACATTATTAATTAGAGTTTATTGAGTTTTTTTTTTATTTTGGGCTTGGGCCTGACCAAAGTTATTTAGGTTTATTACCTCAATGTTTACCCTATAAATATGTGATTATTAAGGGTTCACATTGTTAAGACAGAATTTTAGAGAAATAAAGTGTGAGGCAAAAACTATGTATTCCTTCTTCTTCTTCATAGTGAAATCGGGTGGTGGTTGAAGTGGATGTAGCTCAATTTGAGTGAACCACTATAAATCTGTGTGTTCTTGTGTTCTTCTTTCTTGTGTTTTTTACAGATTGTTTTCAAGCAGGTCAGATTTGGGAGATACAAATCCTAACAATCAAGATTAACGAAAGAACTCGTTTCAACTTGTAGAATAATTTTGTAATCGGTGTTGACATTGGACCGTTGCTTCTAGGTTTGGTCCATTTTTATTCCATTCATAGTCCTTTGAAATTATTGTTTTAAGCATTAAAGCTAAATTAACAGTACTAATACTAAATGGTGCAATTTGTTGAAACCAGACCCGGCCACCATCACCTTTTCATTTCTTATATAACAAAATTTTCTTCTATTATTCATGTCATTAATAAAGCATGTAAAATTATTTAATTAAATCAATCATCCACAACAATTCATCTTATGAAAGGTGAGTGACCGATTCTCTTTAATCATTATTAATATTCTGCATGACTATTACCACATATGATCAATTGATGGGTAAAAAATATGCATTTATGTAATTCAAACATTCTCATAAGATTAAATCATGACCAATTCCAATTCATTTTAAATAATAGCATCTTCAAAAATCAATTTTTTTTTTTAAAGATTAGTTCACGTTGCAAAATGCAATAAAAACACTATATAGAAGTATTTCCTTTCCAAACAAAATGTTGTGGAAGCATTAATACGGTTATTTGATACAACAAAATTTTTATATTTGAAAAAAAAACTAATCATATTTGTTAAAAAAGTTAATTAGGTCAATTTTTTTGTTTTAATTAAAAATCACTTATTTATTAATTTTCTTTTAAAAGTTGCATGCAATAGACCTAATAGCCTAATGCGCGAGTTTTCATAGACAATTTAAGACTTAAACTTATCGACTTGTCTTTGTAAGGTGGTCAATTCACCTTTAGAAGAGGTAATGGAAATCGGGTAACGTTCATTCCCTTATCGACAAATTTCTATTTAGTGAATCAGTTTTTCGAGAGATTTCTATTTTTTTTTTAAAGGTCCTTCCATAGAGTTGCTCAAATCACCAATCGATCTTAATGAAACGTCAAGTGATGGTGATAACGTCAAGGAATACTTTATACCGCGTGTGCAATCATGGTGGGTGAGTCAAACATTAGTTGGTTTTCCATCGAGTTAACTCTTTTTGAACTTACGAAATCTATGTAAGTTCCTCAAAAATTGGTTCATGGGAGATTTTGCTATATTTTGTGCTAATATCAATGACTTATGCAATGAAATTAATTTTATTGATAGGGCTAAGGAGATTTGTGAACTCTCCGATGAGGAGGTTAGTTATCAGATTCACATTGTTAGTAAGTTGTTCGATATGTGTAAGGAGGAAGAATTGGGGAACTAGAAATCTCTACGTGTATTGTCAAGTTTTATAAGGTTTTGTTTGAGGAGCCATTTAAGGTTAGGCCTAAATTGAATGATATTACTTTTAATTCAATTAGTACAATGCAAAAAGATATGTTAGAGGATCATTTTTTGAAGGAGCAGGTTAATGAGGCCATTAAGGGGTGCGGAAGTGATAAAGCGCATAAATGCGATGAGTTTACTTTGGATTTTTTAAGAAGGTGTAACCTTTTTTAAGACTGAAATTATGGAAGTAATTGATCACTTTTATCATTTTTTATCATTTGATAAGAGTTTGAATTCTACATTGATATGTCTCCTTCGTAAGGCTTTAGAGACTATTGATGTGAAGAACTTTATGTCTATTAGTCTCGTTTCGTCTTTCGATAAGATTGTCGCAAAATATTTAGGCAATAGGTTGTGAAGGGTGTTAGAGATAATCATATCTAGTAATAAGATGACGTTCATAGGTCGTCAAATTTATGATTTCGTATTAATAGTCAATGAGTGCATTAACTCAACTAATTCAAAATGTAACAAATGTGATTTTTTTCAAGTTAGACATTGAAAAATCTTAGTATCATGTCAATTTGGAGTTTTTGTTTGATGTAATAGACATAGTGGGAATGTGTGCGAAATGGATTGGCTATATTAGATTTTGCCTCTCGACGGTTGTGTTTTCTGTCATTGTTAATGGGACTTCTCATATATTTTTTGAGAGCTCTAGAGAGGTGAGACATGGTGATTCACTGTCTACTTTCTTATTCGTCGTTATTATAAAATCTCTCTAAAAATGATGATTTTCACATAAAACTCAGGACTCATCTGTGGAGTGAGTTATGGGTCAAGAAGATTTTATTTTATCATATCACATTTACTTTTTATTGATAACACGATCTACATGTTTTAAGTTATCTACATGAATTTGAAACACCTTCGGGATGTTTTATGGTTATTCAGTTCATTTTCGGTCTTCGAGTTAATCTTAATAAGACATACATCTTTTTCTCAGATTCTATTTCGAATAGAAGAAAGATCATGTTAACAAGGGTTCAAAATTGATGGTATTCCATCAACCTATCTTGATATGCCATTGTGTGTTGAATTACGATTCAATATCTCTTAGGACTCGTTATTACAAAAATAGAATGTAAACTATCTAGATGGAAAATAAAAATATTATCAAAATGGGGTTAATTACTATCATTAAGAGTGTGTTGTCATTTATGCACACATATATTATATCTTTATTAATTCTCTCCAAGAGTGTAGTGGTGAAAATGAAGAGAATAATATGTAAATTTATAAGGGGATCTTTTAACTCGTCGTTTTGTCATCTAGTTAGTTGAGATAAAGTTAAATATTTTAAAGATCAAGGAGGTATAGATATTCAAGATCTTGTTTCCTTTAATAAGTCTCTTCTATCAAAATGGTGTAGTATATTTACAATTAAGCATAACAGTCTTTGGTTATCGATGATCAAATGTAAGTATGGTCATTATTGGTTTAGTTGCTTCATCAACATGTCTAATTATCTAGATTTTCTAATTACCGGGGTGTAACATATGGAGTGGAATTTATTCTATGTGGAATTGATTTTGTGAGAAGTCTAGATTCATTGCGAGGAATGGTTATTCGATCAGTTTTGGGATGGAATTTGGTGTAGCATCAAAAGTCTAGCTATGACGTATCATAAGCTTGTTTTCATTACTGTATGTAGAAATGCCACATTTAATGACATGTTTGATCATTTTTCTAGAAGTTTGGCTAGCCAAATTAGATATAGAAGGAGATTAAATATTAAGGAGATTTTGTCTCAAATAGAGTTTTACTTTTGGTAGGACACAAGCAAGTGTCCTATCAGGACAAGAAGTTATGCGTTGACAAGTCATTGATAGTTTCCATATTTGAGAATTGCTACAATTTGTTCGCTAAGATGATTCCATATAACTTTTGTTGAGAGGAACTTTGAGAGTCAAGATTTAATCATCTTCTTCATCACGATCGTTGGAAGGATAAGAACAGATCCAATTTTTATTTTTCAGAAATAGAACTTCCCCAATAGTCAACCAAAACAGCTGATTCAAAGAATGAAATGATCACCCTACTTCAGTGATCATTTCTTCTACAAGAATAAGGATGAATCACCCTTATTCCAGCCAATTGACAGAAGAACAACATGAACACCATTAATGATTTTTGGCTAATTCGATCCACTTGGATGGGTCAACCAACTTCGGGACACTATAGCCTCCCTAAACAAATCCGAAATCAAGGGATTCACTCTCCAACTTCAAATCAACAAAATTCAGAAATTCGCCATTAAAACTTCAAGCTTTCAGATTTTTTGAAAACTTTGTATAAGACCTTAAATCTTGGATTTAAGCATCACAAAATCTTCCTTAAGATCTTAAGAGTGTTCTCCAATCCTTAGTAAGATTCCAATCACCCTATAATTCATTTTTTCAGTTTGAATTTTAAATTTTATATTTCAAATTACATAAGCTTGTATGTTGTCTGGTTATAGTGTTTTATGGTTAGAAATCAATCATAGGATCATTTATAAACTTTATGTATATGGTAGAGACAATCAATCAACCTTAAACATAAAAACCCAAATTTGAATTTTAAAAATTAAAAAATTAGATTTTTGTTCTTGGGCTAATCTTTGAAGATTACAGCCTAGAAAGATTCCCAACATGATTGTAATCATGTTGGGCAACTATTTTGATCATGTTTATTTCATCACGATCATGTTTGATCAAAAACAAAATTTTCAAAATCATTGAATATTTTGAGTTCTTGATTTGGTCAAAACGAATAACTAGTGTTCTTATTTTGGTACTAATCAAGTATATAGGAAGCTATTGGATAGCTCCTTTCTCCCCCAAACGATTTTTAAACCAAAAATCTATTTTTTGCTCAAAAACTGTTTTGAACGATTTGATCATTTACGTTGATTGATACCCTGAGATTATGATCAACATATTCCTCGGAGCTTGTTGAAGCTATCTAAGCTCTTGGATCAAAGAATCGAAACTTAAATCAAAGTTGCAAAATCTGAGGACCGAGAGGTCCGACCGACAACCATCGGATCGGACCGAGACCTAAGACCGTGAAATTCGAACCCATGACCAAGAAATTCGATAAGACCGACAAGTTCGACTGATGTTCTTTGTCTAGAACCTAGAGGCTTGACCAATGTTCTTCACTTAGGACCGAGAGGTCCGACCGATGATTTTTATATCTAGGACCAAGTGGTCTAACCTAGGACTGACATGTCTATACCTAAGACCGATGAATCCTGACCCCAAACAAGAATTCCTGAACCTAGGATTGATAAGGTTAGCCTAGGGTTAACCTAGGACCGGTGGGTTTATACACCTCGATCGATGATTCTTCCAAGGACCGAGAGTTCTTAGCACCTCAACCGAGGGACAATGAGACGCTCCTCGACCTAGACCGAGGGATTTTAGACCCTAAACGACAAAAATGAACCCAACGCCTAGGACTTCGGTCCTAAATCCTGTTTGGTTCCCCTTTTCAAAACTCAATTTTTTTTTGTAATTTTGGAAACTCAATATTTTATAAAAATCCAACAAAATAGAAATGCTTTCAAAATATTTTTGGGTTATTTTAACATAAATATATTTTGATTAAGGCATGTATGGTGTTTTTTTCTAAAGTCTAACACCCTTAAAATGACTGATGTTCTTTAGGTTTACACATCCCTAAGTTATCATCAGCAATAGGTACCGAAATTTAAATATTTTTATTTCAATATTTTAAATAACGCTAAAAACTAGAAGCATGACTAAGACCGGAAGAATAATCGGTTAAAATAAAATTTTATACAACCGATTTTCAAAAGCCAAATTTATAAGTAAATACCGTTTTTAAAATGGGTACGAAAGATGAAGCGCGAAAACCTTTTCCTGAGTAACACCAAACTACGAACTAAAATAAACTCTAGCCAATACGTTTGTACATGTATGCCAATTTTTATTAATTTTCAAGAAAAAATTGGTGTCTCTATTTTAAAAAAAATAAACTTTTAAATTAATTATGTTTAATTAGTTTAAACAAACGGAATTCTAAAAATCAAATTGTAATTTGATTACTGTAAATCCCTGGATTATTTAAAATTGAACCCCGAATTAATTATTTTTAATTTGTTTCAAAAGCTGAAAGGGATCATTTTAAAATCTTTTAAAAATAATGTCATATTTTAAAATAAGACTCTTGAAACGTAAACAATGATGAAATACTCGAACCTCGAGCTTTTCCACAAAAACTAAAACAAAGGTTTTTTCCAGGGGTTACAACTATAAATATTTGTCTTCTTTGTTTTTTTGTTCTCATATTTTATAGATCGTTTCAAGTATAATGAATTTCTGCACGTGAATACTAACAACTGATATTAAAGTTGATAGGCTAGATCGGGGCATTTGTAACAATGATAAGCAAGCATAGTATAAGACATGGAATTAAAAGATTCGATGGAACAAATTATGCATTATGGAGGATGCAGATTGAAGATTATCTATATGGAAAAAAGATTTAATGTTCTTTTAATGCAGATTGAGGATTATCTTATAAATTTTAACTGTAATGTCTTATAAACTAAATGTGAGAAAACAATTTCAAGACATTTTAAAAGTGACAAAATATCAAAATTGATTAAGATATTTCATTAGAGACGAAATATAAAAATTTTAAGTTTCAAATGTGACGAAACCATTTAAAAATGTTTTAAATGTGACAAAACAATTTCAAGACATTTTAAAAGTGATAAAATGTCAAAATTAATTAAGGTATTTTATGAGAGACAAAATATCAAAATTTAAAGTTTCAAATGTGACGAAACAAGTTGAAAATGTTTTTTAAGTGACAAAAACAATTTCAAGACATTTTAAAAGTGACATAATGTCAAAATTGATTAAAATATTTAATGGGAGATAAAATATCAAAAATTCAAAGTTTCAGATTTGACGAAACAATTTGAAAATATTTCAAAAGTGAAGATACATTCTAAAACATTTTAAAAGTGACAAAATGTTAAAATTGATTAAAGTTTTAAATGTGACGAAACAATTTGAAAACTTTTAAAACGTGACAAAATAATTTTAACACATTTTAAAAGTGACAAAATGTAAAAATTGATTGAAATATTTAATGAGAGGTAAAATATCAAAAATTCAAAGTTTCAGATGTGAAAAAACAATTTGAAAATGTTTCAAAAGTGACGAAACATTCTAAAACATTTTAAAAGTGACAAAATGTTAAAATTGATTAAAGTTTCAAATGTGAAGAAACAATTCAAAAACGTTTTAAATGTGACAAAAAAAATTCAAAATATTTCACAAGCGACGAAATATAAAAAATATTGAAAACGTTACATAAATAACGAAACAATTTCAAGATATTTTAAAGGCGACAAAATGTCAAAACTAATAAAAGTTTCATGGGAGAAAAAACGAATAAAACAATTCATGGGAGATGAAATGTTTATGTTTACAAAGGCGATGAAACAAATATGATATTTCACGGGAGACAAAATGTTAAAACAACCCAGTTTCATGGGAGACGAAACAAATCAAATATTTCACGGGAAACGAGATATTGAATCAACAAAAGTTTCATGGGAAACGAAATGAATCCAACATTTTATGGGAGACGAAATGTTAAAACAACCAAGTTTCATGGGTGATGAAACGAATCTCAATATTTACGGAAGATGAAATAGTAAATCAATTAAAGTTTCATGGGAAAAGAAACAAATCCAACATTTCATGAGAGGTGAAATGTTAATATTCTGAAGTTTCATGGGGGATAAAGCGAATCCAACATTTCATGAAATAGGATATGTTAAAACAACCAAGTTTTATGGAAGACGAAATATTAAATCAATTCCAAGTAAATACAATCAGCAAACTAAGTCAAGATGTGTACTCACATACAATCCAAGGACTGGATGAGGTGCATATAAATATAGTCGAAACAACCCGGCTCGATCTACACGGTCGATAAACTAGAAGCAGTGTATATTCTAAACAAAGGTAAATCTTCAACAAGTGAATGATAAACCAACTTTGAAGAATGAAGAGTAATTACACGAGTCTCCCGAGCGGCTCGTCAAGTTTGTTCTCTTTCATTAAATGAATTCAAAATAAACTATATAATTATTAATTTTCAAAACATATTGCCTATGTTCAAGCTTGGACATGTATTTTTCTATACCGAGTGATTTATACAAATTTTGTTCAAGAAGGGCATTCTGTAGACACTCATTTTCACCCTAATTTTTATAGTTTATAAACAACTATTTTTGAAATAATTGAATTTTCAAGAAAAAGTTAATTTCGGATTTCAATAAAGTTAAGGTAATAATTGACCTAAGTTATACAAACACACGTGTTTTATCCTACTTAATATATTTAACATTTAATATCCCTTAAATAATAATAAAAAATTAAAAGAGGAAAAATGCTTTCTTTTATGTTGAATGGTTTTTTAATATTTTTGTTTAATTGAGTTTTGATTAAATACGTTTTTATGTCAAAGGGTTTTAATTAATCAAATCACCTTAAACATACGATAAAAACAAAAATAATAATGTTTTAACATAAAAACGTTTTTATTTTTATATTAACGAATTCTTTTTTGAGTATAAGTATAAGTCTAAGTCTATAGCTTTTGAACTTTTTTTTGGGTATAAGTCTAAGTCTATCGCTTTTGAACTTAGTCTCTCCATTATTTTCTTTTAAAAGGGAATAATATTTAATTTTTTATATTAATCATGTCGTTTTTCTCTTTTATCATTTTATATTTAATAAAAAAAATTAGGCAAAGAGAGAGAATTATTGGGAGCAAGATAAAACGGAAAAAGAATAATTTAACCTTTGGAGAACAGTTTGAGAGAAAATCAAAAGGAAAAGAAAAAGATGCAACCTAAAAAAATATAATAACTAATCATTACATCATAGATCTTAAATCTCATTGGATAAAACTTCATATTTAGTAACATGTAGAGCGAAGATTGCTCCATTTTGAATAGCTTTTAATTTTTGAATGTTTTTATAAATAATAATATAACTTCACATGTGAATAAGATAAAACATAACAAAAATAAATAAATAAATAAATATTAATTAAGGAAGGAATATTTTTTTTATGAAAATTAAAATTTATCATTTAATTAAGGACCATTTGGTCATGATTTTTTTACATTTAATTATTTAATTTTTGTTTTAGGGTTCTAAAAAATCTAAAACTAACTTTATGTATATAATATATATTTCTAATACTTACTTAATTATAAATTAATATTTTAATGCATGCCTATTAATATTCTAATTGTGTTTAGCATGATTAAAAAAAAATATCTCACAATTATTAGGCCTATAATTTAAATATTTTTTTATAATTTTATTATTTTAATATATTCATGTATATAATTATATGATCTACATGTTTTTGTTTAGCGATTGATTTATGAATGATTAACATGATTATTATGTTTAAATGATATTTTCTTGAAAATTCATGGTATAAATGTTTTATATAATATTTATGTTATTATTTCAAACATACATCCTTAACATTAAGACTATGCACGTTATAATATAAAATTTTAAATGTCTAAGATGTAAAGTGTACTAATATTTTTTTTCTAAAGGCCAAAATTGTTGAAGTATAGACTTACGGGAGCGTTGTGGGACATAGTACTTTTGAGTCCTTTCTCACACGTAACCAAGCACCAGACTCATAAAAGAATCTCTAATTATTGCGTGCATACGCCTCAATTACCTAATTTTAAAAATTAGGTGACGACTCTCTAGTCGTGAGGTTATTATTCTTAATTGAAATTTTTTAAAAGACCTATGTCAATCTCCCATTAAAATCTCAATCTCAGACGAGATTCGACGGGAAGGTTAGTTATGAGATTAACTATAAAGTATATGTTTTCATCGCTTTATTTTTCGATACCATTAAAGGAATAAATTCCCCATGTATAAATAAATAAATGAGAAGTTTAAACGGTGTAAGATTCAGATCAAAGATGAACGGTGTTAGGATCGAGTACAATGATAGAGACAGGGGTCTGACTATGTTGAACGCTTACACACTTCATTTGATATTAACTCTGTTAAAAGTTAATATTCGTTTCTATTCTACACAAGTAGTCACAAACTCTTGAACCGAGTTCAAGTACGGAATAGTTTGTATAGACTTAAAACAATATGTGAATGAGATTGAAAGGAAGCAACACAAGAGATGAGAAGTTTTATGGATATTCGGAGTAGAAACTCCTATGTCACTCCTTCTTCTCAACCTTGAGAAGGATATTACTAGAAGATTTGGTTTAAATACAACACTTGTACAAACTTAGTCGAACATCCAGGACTTAGTTTCTGTCTATTTTCGAACTCCTAGCACACTCACTCTGTTGAATAGAAACAAATTCTGTCAATTTATAATGCTAACCAATTCACACAGAACCGGCGGTATGTAATACAACTTTAATACTCTAGCAAAATTCAAATCTCTTAGGACTTTTAGAGCTTGAGAGAGTAGTGAGAACAGTCGGTGTTTTTACTTGTAAAACTGATGATGAAGTTGATAAAGCTTGTTGAACACTTATGAAGCAAATTGTCATTTTCCTTCTTAAGTATGCAAACTACAACGGACATAAAATAGTCATATTTGCTTCATAGGACACTAGTCCTTGATTGATTGGATGAGTTCTAGAATGGTACATTAATGAGGATCATCTTTGATCTTGTCTTTACTTATAATTTAATCCGATCATCTTTAAAATATGGAGTGTTAGCACTTGTGAAGATTCTCGGGAGTAAAAATCTAGCTGATATATTAACAAAATTTGAGAAATGAGAAATTGAAGTTGTGCACAACTTCCGTTGACCTTTTTCATTAAGACACTGGATGGAGAGTAACTACCAATATAGAGATGATGAAGTTAGTCTCTAAGTATGAGATTGTTGAGTTGTGAAGTGTATACTTGTAATAAACTCTATAAGAGTTAATTATAGTTTATTGCATTTGTGTTTGAATTTGGGTTTGGGCCTGAGTCAAGAATTATTTATGTTTTATTACCTTAATATTTACCCTATAAATATTTTATTGTTAATATTTTATATGATAAGACAAAATTTTAGAGAGATAAACAATGTGAGGTAAAAAATTGGTATTCCTTTTGAGTAAACTACTATAAATTTGTCTTCTTGTTATATTTTGTTTTTATATTTTTGTAGATCGTTTCTAGTAGGATGGATTTTGGTACCCGAATTCTAACATGGGTAACCATCCCAATTAATAATGTTTCATTTATAATGTTATTATTATGACGTTTTCTGAGATTTGTTCCGAAAATGTGATAAAATCAGTCGGGAGTTAATCATTGTTCTCGATGACTTACGAGCTCGATAACTTATTTAATAACGTTTTCTTATATCATGTTTTGTCATTTTGTTTAAACGATTTTATTATTATTAATAAAAAATGAACATTTAAAAAATTAAATTATCTAATTTAATTACATCTTTTATATTAAAAAATAAAAAACGGATAATTTTTAAAAGTGATTGAGACTGTAATTGTAACAAAATATTAGTTTTTTAAAAATTCATTGAAATTATAGTTAGAATTAACAATTTTTTTGATAGATAATATTTTTTCGGAGAGTGATGATAGGGGAGTGATTGGGCCAGCGACTCCCTCACGTGGCAGCCAGCGTAGAAAAAAATAAGCAACAGTAGAAAAAAAATAATAAAAAATAGCTAGCACACTATTCTTTGATTTTGATCAAATCATTGCATTCTCTTATCGAAAACCTCTACGAAGAGGATGAAGAGGATGACCTCGAAGAAGATGACCGCGAAGAAGACGACTACCGCGAACAAGATAGAGGAGCTCCAAATACTGAATACGTTAACAAGTAATATTTTCAAAACTAAATTGTATTGTCTTATTCTTATAAACCATAGTGTTATTTAAACTAAAATGTATTGTCTTGTAAACTGAACTATAATGTGTGCTTAAACTTAACTATAATGTTATATAAACTGAACTATAATATTTTTTAAAACTGAACTGTAATGTGTTTTTAATTAAAATGCAATATATAATCAACTAAAATTTAATATCATTAAAACTAAATTGTAATGTCTTATCAACTGAATTGTACTAAAGTGTAATGCCTTATAAACTAAACTGTAATGTTATTTAAACTAAAATGTAATGTTATTTAAATTGAACTGTAAAGTTATGTAAAGTTATTTAAACTGAACTTTGATGTTATTTAAACTAAAATGTAATGTTATTTAGACTGAACTTTAACGTTTTTTAAAATTAAACTGTATTTTTTTATAAACTAAATTATAATGTGTTTTTAAAATTGAACCGTGACTTTTTATAAATTAAAATATAATTTCTTATAAACTGAAATATAATTTCTTATAAACTGAAATGTAATTTTTTATAAAATAAAATATAATGTTATTTAAAATGAACCGTGATATTATTTAAACTGAACTGTACTGTCTTATAAATTGAAATGTAATATCTTAAAACTTAAACTGTAATATCTTATAAACTAAAATGTGATGTTATTTAAACTGAACTTTAACATTTTTTAAAACTGAATTTTAATTTCTTATAAACTGAACTGTAATTTCTTATAAACTAAATTGTAATATATTTTAAAATTGAACTGTAAATTTTTCTTATAAATTAAAATATAATTTTTTATAAATTGAACTCTAACAAAGTAAAAATATAATATCATTTAAACTGAATTTTAATGAATAATTAACTGAAATGTAATGTCATTTACATTTAAACTGAACTATAATATCTTATAAACTAAATTGTAATGTCTTATAAACTAAAATTTAATCTTATTTAAACTTAAGTTTATCGTTTTTAAAACTGAAATATAATTTCTTATAAATTGAGTTGTAATGTGTTTTAAAATTAAACTATAGTTTCTTATAAACTGAAATGTAATTTCTTATAAACTGAAATGTAATTTCTTATAAATTAAAATATATTTTCTTATAAACTGAACTATAATGTTTGATAAATTAAAATTTAATGTCATTTAAACTAAACTATAATATATTTAATAAACTAAACTATAATGTCATTTAAACTGAACTGTAATGTCTTATAAACTGAATTGTAATGACTTATAAACTGAATTGTAATGACTTATAAACTGAAGTATAATGTGTTTTAACTAAAATGTAATGTTATTTAAACTGAACTTTAACATTTTTTAAAACTGAACTGTAATTTCTTATAAACTGAATTATTGTGAGTTTATTATAAAGTAAACTGTAATGTCTGATAAACCAAAATGTAATGTCTTATAAATTTAACTATAATGTGATTTAAACTGAACTTTAACGTTTTTTAAAACTGAATTATAATGTATTTTAAACTAAAATGTAAAGTATTATTATAAATTGAAATACAAAGTCTTATAAACTAAAATGTAAAGTTTTATGAACTAAAATATAATGTCTTATAAACTGAAATGTAATGTCTTATAATACTGAACTATAACGTTATTTAAACTAAAATATAATGTCTTATAAATTGAACTTAAACGTTTTTTAAAACTAAACTATAATGTGGTTTAAATTGAACTGAAATGTTATTTAAATTAAATTTTAATATTTTTTAAAATTGAACTATAATGTGTTTTAAACTGAAATGTAAAGTCTTGTAAACTAAAATGTAATGTCTTATTAACTGAAATGTAATGTCTTATAGATTGAACTGTAATGTCTTATATAACCTGAACTAAAATATTATTATATAACCTAAACTAAAATATTATATAAATTGAATTGTAACATTTTTTAAAATTGAACTATAATATGATAAATTGAAATGTAGTATTTATAACACTTTACAAATATCCAAATATATTACAACATACACATGTTCGTATAACTATAATATCCATTGAATGTATCGCCACATGTATTATCTTCGGAGAATATTGTATTGGCTACATGGGAAAGTTGAGAAAGAAAAAAGATTTGAAGGAAAGTTGATTCGAGACAGAATCATTACATTGTTGTGGCGTTGATATTGAATCCTACACTATTGCAGGAGATTTGGAGGAGGCCTAGATTTCCTTCATGGTATCAAAATATTGAGCTATGAGAACCATGTCCATTATGTCCTTGGCAATTGTCCTAGGAACATTACTTAGGAATGAAAACACATTGTGTCTAAAACCATTCACAATAGCTTCTCAATGTCTTGTTATTTATAGACCTGAAAGATACTTGCCATGTGCCTCTCCTTCTACTCGTTTCACCTGCAAGATCTTTTATGCTTTTTCTTTCTCATTCGCAATAACCATCATCCTAACAGTTTTTTGGTTTTGTTTGGTTGGATACAAACAATTATTAAATTTTTCGCTTAAAAATAAAACAAAAGATTGAAGAATCATTTTAACCTGCATTGATCTCAATCATTTCCTTCTTCTCAACATGTGCATTTGGCTCTATATCAATAATCATCAGAGTTTTAACAATCTCATATCCATAAGAAGACATGGCCTATAACATCGCCACAAAAGAATATATATAAAAAAAAATTGTTTGTCTTCCTGAAGAATCTAATTTCAACTTTGGCACAATTTCCATAATAACTATTAATTAATCATACAAAGCAAATCACATATGTTTACAAATAAGAAAGGAAGAATAAATACTTAAATGTATATTATGAATGTTATACCATCAAAAATATGGGCTGGAGTTTGGGCCTTCTTGTTCCTCAACTTGTAAAAGGCATCCAAAGTTTTTTCTGCAAGAACATGATATTGAATGGATGCTACAACTGTGACAAAGACATTATCATGATATAACCAAGAGCCTGACCCATCAAGTTGAATTAGTTAAAAAGAGACTTTGAATGGATCTTCTAGTAGGAAGTAAATCTAAAGATGTTGTTGATGGAAATAGGGTCCCAAGGTAAAGAAATAGAAGAAGAGCAGAAATAACATTTTGTGATAAATTACCTATCTAAATCACCTCGAAAAATTGTTAAAAAAAAACTCTAATTAATCAATAGCAATAACTATTTTATAAACTAAGCTAAAAATATATCATTATCTAGTTAAACATTAGTTAAACCCTAGAAAGAAAGAGACCTGCAACGTTATCTTAGAAACTACAATGAAACAGTACTAAATGTACAACCAGCAATAACATTCTTGATAATTAGTTTGGAATGATCGATCTCTCATTCATGCCTAATAACAATCGATTCCAGTTGTTGTTGATCATTCTTCTTCTTCTCCATTGTCCATGCTTTGTCAAGATGTATCTAAAGTTGTTCGTCCAAATTTTCAGATCTATCTGATCCGCCCTAACAAATCCATTGTCTTCTCCTTCATCCTTCTCTCTTGTGTATTTGAATTTCGAGAAGTAAGAGGAAGAGGCGAGATAGAGAGAGGAAAATGATTTGATCAAAAAAGAGGAAGATGTGCATAGGGAAGACGTAAAGGGTTTGTCGTTTTTTTATTTTTTTATTTTAAAAAAAAAATCCACTGCCACATGGGGAGTTCCCCTATCATTATTCTTTTTCAAAACCTTTAAACTTGATAAACCCACTTAGATGACTATATGATTCTAAAAAAGCTTCTATGGAAAAGCTCTATAAAATATTAAAGTAGATGAAAGGAAAAGTCAGGAAATGGACATGCCAAATCAAAAATAAAATGGCATGTTCTTGAAGAAAATCTTAAGAACTAGAGGAGAGGCATGTCAGATGATGAAGTTCAGAATCGGTATTAGAATGGGAATATTATTCTGGCACAATCCATGTCTAGAGAATAATTTCATAATTATTCGGGAGGAATTCCAATCTATTAGAGTCAGAATTAGAAGGAAAATGCATGGGAGATCATTATAACAAAGGAGATGGTGGTCGATTGACATAAAGTAGTCTGATCTTCAAAGATTATACATCGACACCAATTCATCATATGGTTGACATTCAGAAAAAGATTGGCGACTAGAAACAAAATTAAGAAGTATATTAATATTTAATACGTCAATTTCTCAATATGTGCAGTAAAAGAGGAAAGCATTGACCACATCTTTGGGGAGTGCACGTTTGTATCCAAGTTGTGGATCAATTTTGGTTAGAACATAAATATCACTAACTTTTCAGGTACATGGAACGAAATCATAGAGCTTGTAAAGAAAAAGTCTAAGGGCGATAGCTTCTACGCGAATGTTTTCAAATGCTTCTTTGGAGCTTTGGTCTACAATATCTGGAGAGAAATAAATACAAGAATTCAAAGCACGAATAAGAGAACAAAATCAAAAGTTTGGGATGATATTATTTCTGATGTCAACGCTCTCATACATACATGGATGGAAATTTCGATTAATGAAGACAGTTAGAAGTTATGGTGTTTTCAATAAAGGTAAGGTCTGTCTAGTTTTGTTTTTTGAAACTCATTTCCCTCTTTTGTGTTTTTTTAATGAAATGACACTATGTCATTTTTAAAAGCAAATATTGAAAAGATTTCAAGGAAATTTATAAGATAATTGAGATAAAAAAATATAATTAAAAGGTTATTTTTTACATGTCTTGAAGATATTTTATACCTCTAGAAAAGTATGAGTTTCGGGATCCATATCAATAGTTAGATCTTGAGTTCTTTGTTCTTTAATTTAATTCTGGATTTGATTTATTTTTTTAGTTTCATTATATCTTCTCATTTATTTATTATTATTATTATTTTCTTATTGTTTAATCTTTTGTTCTATTTAATTATTTTTATTTTTTTTAATGTAGCGACACTATTAAAAAAATATTGTTCAAAGATGTGATTTAGCCATGCAAGTAGTCTAATTATGCTCTTCTATTCTTTTCTATTTTTGAACAGGATCAAATTTAAAATTATTTTATTAATAAGATTAACCAAAAAAATCAGCTATTTTTAAAACTTACCAATTAAAACTTGAAATGGGTTGATTAAAGGTTGTTTAATTACTATTTTGAATCACACTTATATATAAACGATAAATTGGGCAATCCCTATAAAGTTAACATCACTACTACTGTTGTCTTAAGTAAAAAAAACAAAACAAAAATATATTAAAAAAAACATAATAATTTTGCAATATAATTAGAGATTATGTCCTAAAATATAGTAGAACAACATTTCACACTAATAATATCATATATTCTATTGCGGTTAAGATCTGATAAATTTTAACTTACCATATTTTTAGATTAGAGGATATTTTGTTTTCACCTATGAACCTACACTAGTAAAAATTGCACAACTATCGAAAATTATAGCTGAGAGCGAAAGAATGCTCTCGGTGATACTGGTAAAAATTATGATTACGACAGAGAGCATATGATTGCTCTCGGTAAAAAAGGTTATACTTTTCCCTAATTAATTCCGGCGGCCGCCAAACTCTTTCTTCATCTTTTATTCTCTCTTCTTCCTCTTCATTTCTGTAAATCTCTTTTTCCTCTTCATTCTGACACAACCAGACCTTCATCCATCTCAAATTGTTTTTTCGGCGGCTCTTCTCGATTCTCTGCTCCATTTCTCAGCTACAGGTCGAAACCCTTCTACTCTCATCATCCTAATTCCATTTAATCGATTCGACTCGTCATACGGATAATGTTTTCGGTACTATCCTAATATGCTTGTCTGACCTCTATTTTCGACCTCTAGAGAATCGACTTCCTTTTGCAAGACGGTTTCCGTGATGATTCTCGGATATGGATGATGATGAAATGTCATTACATCGCTAATTAGTCTCGGCTCCTTATGGGGACAGTTTCTTCCACACTTCATGTGTTCCCCGTGTGTTTGATATAAGTCTCCACTAAACTCCAAGCAATTCATCTTCTAATAATACAAGTTTGGGTTGGGTTTTGGGCTCATATTTTATTATAGTTTATATATTGTAATGGGCTTTAAGACTTTATTGGGCTTAAGAATATTAGTTTAGTCTTTTTGGCTTTTGATGTACTCGTATAAATAGAGACATTGTAACCAAGGGTTATTTGTACTATTATTCCATGAAAATCAATAGAATGAACGACTCCCCGAAGATGTAGCCATTGTTGGTCGAACCTCGTTATACATTGTGTTCTTTTATTATTCTTACCACTTTATCTTTAAATCTTCTTTTATCGTGTGTTTAGATTAGATCTTTTCTAAACAAGTGGTATCAGAGCATGTTTTGAGAATATTTATCCAAATCTATTTATGAAGATATGATAGAAACCCTAACCGTCATTAAAGAAGTTGTTTGATATTTTTCTTTTTGTTGAAGATTGTTGGTTATTTTAGAAAACGATATTGGTTGCAGAAAAATTAGTCGTTGTGAAGATTTGAGTCGAAATCTTTAGTTGCTAAGGAGATGTCAACAGTTGTTAAAATATTTCTTAGTTTTGGGTGACAATGTCTTGAGAAGAAGAGAGAATAAGACAATGGGTCTTTTGTTCTTCTCGTAGGCGTCAATGGGTGTAGGTGATGAAAAGTTATCGTGTATGAAAAATTCTAAGAAATACGAGTTGAGGTGCACTAATTATATACATGGTTTGTTAGATTCTTTTTATGCCGGATTTGGCTAGAAGAATGTGGAGAACAAACAATACATCTTCATGCTTGTAGAAAATTAGTTGGAGGTTTTATAACCGATTGTTGTCCTGGAATATGACTTGAAGAAATTCTCAGCTAAAATAAGTTTGGAGATATTTTTCTTTGATAAAGGTTCTTGAAAAAGTCAAAAAAACAAAGGAGGTAGAGAGAAAATCTAGCAGCAGATTTTCGCATATAGTAGCATAGGGTTCATCAAACTGGCGATCGGAGATTCAAACGGAGTCCGATTGGGCTGAAATTTTGTCGAGAGGTTGGTAACTCATTCCTCTACATTTTCAAAGGTCGGATCAAGGTTTGAATGTCTTGAAGTTTGATTTTCTGGGGCTTAAAGTTTTTCCTAGTTTGAGTTTTGTTTAACTTGTTTGGGATAAAAAGTTTGTATCTTTTTGGTTATGACAAATTTTTTTTGAAAAATATATTAGAAGAGCTAATCAAGATGAAGACGGTGGTGAGATTATGTATTTTACACTTGACAAAAATATGATCGAGTATGGAAAGTTGTTATCAAAATGGTATTTATCGATGACAACATTGTCGACATGTTGATAGAGCAATCCAACAGGCCAAATTGCAAAATTGCATTGAGTTGGCGGGTGATTAAAAATTGACATAATTACAGTTAACACACAATATGAATGAAAGACCATGAAGAGGAAAACTATTAAAAGACACTTATAAGTTGAGATGAAGACATCTTGAGAGCAACTTTCAAACGAACCAAGAAAAAATAATTGCATTATCTTCTAATGTGAAAAGATAAATAAAACCTTGAGTGAGATTCCTAGTCATGAAAAAATGACTAGATGGGAGACTCAGTTAATTCAAAGGTGATTATTTTGTTACTTCTTTTGTTCTATCTTAATTGTCTATGCATTGTGGATCATAGTTAGATGAATGAGATAATTGATTTGTCATCTTATTGAGGAGATGATTGAGACCTTAAATGAGATTCCTAGTCATGAAAAGGGGCTAGATGAGTGGTTCGATCAATTCAAATGGAAAAATATTCTATTTCTTTTAGAAAAACTATAGATGATCATTTAAAACATTGGTGAAGACAAATGAAGGGAAATAGTTAATTTTGAAATAATTTTCTTGAATTGCTAGTCGTTTTTAGATTCACAAAACTAGTATATTACAAGTTAATTTGTTCAAGGAGAAGTATGAGGTTCAAGTTGATTGAGTAAGCAACGTTCTAGGTAAGATGGGTGACAAATGCTTTGTCAGATCTTGAGCTTAAGAAAAATGATGACCTGATAACCTAATTTATTTGATATGAAGTAGACGATAAAATTTTGTCTTGGGTCTTCTCGATTTCGATCAAAATCTTATTTTGAGAAAGTAGACGATGGAAGTTTGTTTAGGGTGTCCTCAGTTTTCGATTAATATCTTATTTTGAAAAAATAGACGATGAAAGTTCGTCTTAGGTCTATTCGGTATTTTGGTTTTAGTTGATTGTTGGACTTAAAAAATAAGACACTTAGTTTGTGGCAAACAAGGGTAAAGATTATTTTGACATAATAAATAATTGTTAATTCTAGTTTCTGCATATGTCAACGGGTATGAACAAAGATTGGGAAGAGTTGTTTAATGTCTCTCGTCGTTGAAATAGCATGGTTACCCAAATTTACTTGGTGTTATAAACTCTATGATTTTATCTTATAAGGGATTTTAAGCGAAAGTGGAGGTATAATGATTTATCGCGTGAATGGCTCGAGTAGTGAAGATTAATGTGTGGATCATAACCTTTTGATGATACGATATATGTGAGGGTGGAGATTGTTATTCTTCTAAGGGCTCTTGAGTGGAAGTGGAGGTACAAAAAATTATCTCATGAATGACTCGAGCAATGGTGAAGATTGAAGTGTTGAACCCACTTATTTCTTGATGGCTTGACATTTGTCAGTGTAAAAATTGATGGGTACGACTCGTGTATTTCCTAAGGGATGTGAAAATCGTCAATATGGAGATTGTTGAATTTGTAATTTATTTATCACATCTCAATAAGTACGGTATTCGCCCAATGTGGAGATTGTTGAATATTTGGCTCATATTTTATTAGAGTTTATATATTGTAATGGATTTTAAGACTTTATATGTCTTATGAGTATTAGTTTAGTCTTTTTGGCTTTTGATGTACTCCTATAAATAGAGACATTGTAACCTAAGATTACTTGGACCATTTTTCCATGGAAAATAAATAGAATGGACGACTCCCCGAGGATGTAGGCATTGTTGGTCAAACCTCGTTATATCTTGTGTTCCTTATTATTTTTTACCACTTTATCTTTATATCTTCTTTATCGTGTGTTTAGCTCAGATCTTTTCTCAACAGTTTGGACTTCACCATATGTTGTCAAACTCGGTGAAAGTATTATATTATGAAGCTTCAATCTCACTAGAGCCTTCCACACAAATATGAAGAAGCATAAGAAACTAGGAAACGAACAAGCTTGGTATACATTTCTCATTCTATTCATTATTTTCTACCGAATATTTGCTTGAATTTTCGATTGTACTCCATATTCAACCGTTCTTCTTCTTCATCATCCTTTTGATTTGATTATGTAATTTGTTGGACTATTTTTTATTTGAATACATTTCTAAAATATATCCCTACTCAGATTCTAGAAATGGTGATTGAGTCTGGACAACCGAATGGAAATTTCAGATTATAATTTTATTTTAGAAAGGTTGATTATCACCGAAAGCATTGGCTCTACTCTCAGTAAAAGAATTTAATTATCTACGAGGGAGACAAATTCGCTTAGTGATATTAATTTTTTCTTCGCCGATATGTTTGTGTCACTCACCTTGAAGTGAGTTGTCCATGTGACTGTGGCGAGCCTCTTAAAAGTCTAATAAAGGAAATATTTCCGGATAAAAAATTCTTTGATCCATTCCATCTAGAGAATAAACTTTCAAGTGATCCTGATCAACTCCATATGGAGATTAAAGTTCCCAGCGATAAGTTAAAAACACTATCAATCATGGTTGGTATTATTATTCTTATTATTAAGCTTATAGAGTCATATTACCGACACCTTTCGAGATAGTTTGTCGCCCTCAATAAAAACTATCATCGGGGGAAAATTGGCTTTCACCGAGAGTTCTTACTCTCAATTAAAGTCATTTTTTATTAGTACTGGGTTCTTTGAACATTGGAAAAAAAATAAATTTTATAGATATAACACTTCAATTAAAGTATTTTCACTTCATTTAAAGTATTTTCACTCAGAATAGAACTAAATATTTCAATATTTTCATATTAAACATTTGTTGGAATTAAACTAATTCCATTAATCAAATGGAAATGATATTTGGGCTAATGAAATTCACACCAAATTCAAATGTGAATTAAGTGTGAAATTAATCCAAATAAAATTCACATGAAATTCAAATGTGAATTAAAGTGAAATTAATCCAAATGAAATTCACATGAAATTCAAATGTGAATTAAAGTGAAATTAATCCAAATGAAATTCACATGAAATTCAAATGTAAATTAAGGTGAAATTTCATCCAAATGAAATTCACATCAAATTCATTGTGAATTAAATTTGTTAATTGTTACAATTAACATAAATGTCTTGAATGAGGCAATTCACAAATGATGTTAATTGCCAGTGTAACTACAAAATATTTATTGTAGAATGTAACTTGCAAAGATGATGAAAAGGCAAGCAACGATAATCGTTGGATGAATGGATGATGGATTAGTGACCGTTGGATTAAAGAATTGATTATGAGTTTAATTTTCAACTATAAATATCCCTTCACATTGTATTCCTCTCCACACATTATCTTATCACTTCTCTCTCTAGAATTCTAAAGTCTTTCCTTGTTCTTGTGAGTATTCTTGTGAGTGTTCTTTTGAGTGTTCGTCGAGTTTCTTGACTCGATCATTTCTGTGCGAAACCCGGTGATTGTGATTCAGGTACTTTTGTTTAGTCGCTGTTGTAGTGGTTTTCTGTGCTAAATCATTGCAGGTTCCGTTGTACCCTGGGAAGCAGCCACCGACGAAACTCTCCAGCACAAACAGGAGACGGTGAAACTGTTTTAAGGGAACTGTGATTTCACAGGCCTCGGAGCAAACGAGAAGACTTTTCTTCATCTTATTACATGATCTGTTGTATCTATTTTATCATCATTGTATTATTTTCATATATTATTTACGTGTAATTTTTTATGAGATAAGATTACCAACAATCTTAAAACAGTTAGCAAATATTACTTATCTCAGATTCTTACACATTTCTGGTTTTTTGATTCAGAAATGACTACCGAAACACCTGCATCTAACATGAGGATGCCAGTTCCAGCTAACCATCTGGATAAGCCAGAAAAGTTTGATGGATCAAACTTTAAGAGATGGCAACAAAAGATGTTCTTCTACCTCACGACCCTAAGTCTTGCACGATTCCTCACGGAGGATCCTCCCACTCCCAAAATCGATGAGCCAAACGTGGCTTCATCGTCGGATGCAAACGTGCATCCGAAAGTTGATGTGCAAGCGGCTTCGGCCATTGATGCTTGGCACCATTCAGATTTCTTATGCAGAAATTACGTGCTGAATGGATTATCAGATTCATTGTACAATGTGTACAGTGAAAAGAATACGGCCAAAGAACTATGGCAATCTCTTGAACGTAAGTACAAAACAGAAGATGCGGGTGCAAAAAAGTTTATGGTCGGTCGATTTTTGGACTACAAAATGGTAGATTCAAGACCGGTCATTAAACAAGTTCAAGAGATCCAAGTTATTTTGCACGAAATTCATGCTGAGGGCATGATTTTGGGAGAAACTTTCCAAGTGGCTGCTATTATTGAGAAGTTGCCACCGTCTTGGAACGATTTCAAGAACTACCTTAAGCACAAGCGAAAGGAGATGAACGTAGAAGAATTGGTGATTCGTCTACGCATTGAAGAGGAAAATAAAAGCGCCTCAAAGAAATACTTTAGTCAACATGTAGCTAAAGCAAATGTGGTTGAGCATGGTAAAGACAAGAAGAAACACAATTCTTTTGTCAAAAACCGGAGCCTTAATCCTAAAGGAGGAATTTCTAAGAAGTTCATGGGCAAGTGTTTCAATTGCAATGGCATGGGACATAAATCTTCCGATTGCAAGAAGCCGAGAAAAGTTCGAGAGGCTAACTTGACTCAAGGATTATCGGACATGGATCTATATGCGGTGATATCTGAGGTTAACTTGGTGGGGTTTAATCCACGAGAATGGTGGGTAAGGATGGCAATTTGAAACCGCCCCGTGAAAACCGAACCGAATTGCCCCGTTTGGGATGGTTTTCTCCCGAAACCGAACGAGAATGGGGCGGGGATGGTATTTGTGTCCCCCGCCCCGATCGTCCCCGATCCGCCCCGATTTCACCCCGATTATGCTCCGAACACTATAAATATAGTTAAATCATTAATATATTTATTTATTCACTATATTTTATAAGAATAGTAAGTTTATTTCTTTATAATAATTTAAAATTTCAATATATTACAATATATATTATATTAAAAAATCCATTTATATAATTTTATTGGATAATTTTATTATTTAAAAAATATATATTTTATTAACGGTGCCCCGCGGGGATTCCCCGAAACCGAAAAAAACCGAACGGGGCGGGGATGGTATTAAAAAAATCCCCGAAATAAAAATTGTGCGGGGATGGTAAATGCATTCCCCGCCCCGAACCGCCCCATTGCCATCCCTAATGGTGGGTTGACACAAAAGCTACAAGACATGTTTGCTCCAACAAAGAAGTATTTTCAAGCCTCGAAGAAGTGAAGAATGGTGAAAAACTGTTCATGGGGAATTCTGCCACTTCTGACATACAAGGTGAAGGAAAAGTGGTGTTAAGGTTGTCTTCAGGGAAAGATTTAACATTGACTAATGTGTTGTATGTTCCAGAGATTCGGAAAATTTTGATATCCGGATCTCTTCTAAGTAAGCATGGTTTTAGAATTGTGATTGAGTTGGATAAAATTATTTTATCCAAAGGTGGAATGTTTGTAGGTAGAGGTTATGCTACTGATGGGCTTTTTAAGCTAAATGTAATGGCAGTTAAGCCAAGTATGAATGAAAAGAATAAGTCTTCTATTTATTTGTTGGAGTCTTCCATTTTATGGCATGGTAGACTAGGTCATATTAATTATGATTCGATGCATCGATTAATAAAACTAAATAGTATACCTACATTCGAAATTAATAAGAAACACAAGTGTGAAATTTGTGTTGAAGCGAAATTGACGAGATCATCCTTTCGAAACGTTGAAAGAAGTAATAGACCGCTTGATTTAATTCATACAGATGTGTGTGATTTAAAAGGAACACCAACACGTGGTGGAGGAAAATATTTCATTACTTTTATTGATGATAACACAAAATATTGTTATGTGTATATTCTTAAAAGTAAAGATGAAGCCATAGAAAAATTCACTCTCTATAAAAATGAGGTTGAAAACCAACTTGGTAAAAAGATCAAGGTATTAAGAAGTGATAGAGGAGGTGAATATGAATCACCTTTTTCCGAGCTATGTGCTCAACATGGTATAATCCATGAGACGACAGCACCTTATTCTCCTCAGCAAAATGGTACGGCTGAGAGAAAAAATAGAACATTAAAAGAAATGATGAATTCACTTCTATTAAGTTCTGGTCTACCACATAACATGTGGGGAGAAACTATTTTGACAGCTAATTACCTTTTAAATAAGGTTCCACGAAAGAAGCTAGATAAGAGTCCATATGAATTATGGCATGAAAGAAAACCATCATATGAATACTTACGAATGTGGGGGTGTCTAGCTAAGGTAGCCGTACCATTACCTAAAAAGGTAAAAGTTGAACCAAAAACTGTTGATTGTATATTTATTGGATATGCACATAACAGTAGTGCTTATCGCTTTCTTGTGTTTAAATCGGACATTCCGTATATTCATAAGAATACGATAATGGAATCGAGAAATGCATCGTTCTTTGAACATGTATTTCCATATAAGTCTAATGAAGAACAACGTTCTCCAAAAAGATTTCTTGAACTAGATGAACAAGAAAAGGAGAATGAAGTTGAGGTTGAACTTAGACGAAGTAAACGAGCTAGAACCGAAAAATCATTTGGTCCAGATTTTATTACTTTCATGATGGAAAGTGAACCTCAAACGTATAATGAGGCAATTAACTCGTCTGAAGGGCCTCAATGGAAAGAGGCAATTAATAGTGAGATAGAATCTATCTTACAAAACCATACATGGGAACTAGTGGATCTGCCTCCGGGAAATAAACCACTAGGTTGCCGATGGATTTTCAAAAGGAAAATGAAAGTTGATGGATCAATTGATAAATATAAGGCAAGACTGGTGGTAAAAGGATATCGCCAACGAGAAGGTCTTGATTATTTTGATACATATTCTCTAGTTACGAGAATAACTTCTATTCGATTGATTCTTGCGATTGCTTCTTTGCGCAATCTAGAAGTTCATCAAATGGACGTAAAAACAGCTTTCTTAAATGGAGACTTGGAAGAAGAAATTTACATAGATCAACCTCAAGGGTTTTCTTCTCAAGGGCAAGAAAATAAAGTTTGTAAATTAGTTAAGTCATTGTATGGCTTAAAACAAGCTCCAAAACAATGGCATGAGAAATTTGATCATGCTATGATCTCAAGTGGATTTAAGATCAATGAATGTGATAAATATATTTATATTAAAGACACAAAAAATGGTTACGTCATTTTATGTCTTTATGTAGATGACATACTTATCATTGGAAGTAATGATAAAATGGTTAAATCCACTAAAGATATGTTAAATTCAAAATTTGACATGAAAGATATGAGATTGGCTGATGTGATTCTTGGAATCAAAGTGATTAGAACATCGGAAGGGATAGTTCTAAGTCAATCACATTATGTGGATAAAATCCTCGAAAAATTTAACAATGATGATTCTGCATTGGCTAAGACTCCGATAGATACGAGTCAACATCTATCTAAAAATCGCGGAGAGAGTGTTTCTCAATTAGAATATTCTCGAATAATTGGGAGTCTAATGTACTTAATGAGTTGTACAAGACCAGATATAGCATATGCAGTAAGCAAACTAAGTAGATACACGAGTAATCCGGATAATAATCATTGGAAAGCCATTGTACGATTACTTAGGTATTTAAGAAATACTCGTGATTATGGTCTGCACTACACGAGACATCCTGCTGTTATCGAAGGGTACACTGATGCTAATTGGATTTCAGATATGAAAGACTCTAAGTCAACAAGTGGATATGTATTTACACTTGGAGGTGCAGCTATATCTTGGAAATCTTCTAAACAAACTGTTATTGCTAGATCCACGATGAAATCTGAATTTATAGCTCTTGACAAATGTGGTGAAGAAGCTGAATGGCTACGTCTATTCTTAGAAGATATTCCAATATGGTCTAAGCCCGTACCAGCAATTTCTATTCATTGTGATAGTCAATCTGCGATTGGACGAGCTAAGAGTCATATGTATAATGGTAAGTCTAGACATATACGTCGTAGACATAATACCATTAGACAATTACTCTCTACTGGAATTATCTCAATTGATTACGTAAAATCAAAAGATAATATTGTGGATCCGCTAACCAAATGGTTAAATAGAGACTTGGTGTTAAAGTCCTCACAAGGAATGGGACTTAAGCCTACAATAAGTTAGTATGAAGGGAAACCCAACCTATGATGACTGGAGATCCCAAGAACTAGGTTCAATGGGACAACCTAATTGTACTAAACTTGGTAGATTGCTATGGGTAAAAATCCTACGATAAAATAGCATTTCGGGAAAGGATAAGCACACAGGCTTTTAATGATTCTTTATGAATAAAGAGATCACCTATGTGAGAGAGAAGTGGGGCCACTTCGAAAGAATTGCACGGCTCAATTCTAGACCCTCTCACTGAACCAGGCGAGTGTTCATGGCCAAAACGAACACAATCATGAGAACTGACATGTATCAGGAAGAATTTTATGTAAAAGTGTGTAATCGTTTACACAAAAGGCAGAATAGTTCAAGGACATCGAGTCTACTAATCGGCTAGTAAAGTTATATACTTTCATAAGGGAAGGTTCAAAGGGTTACCTACCTATCCTATGTAAAATTCAACTGTTGAACCTTTCACCAGGTTAATCTTTCAATTTACATTAATGTGGGGGATTGTTGGAATTAAACTAATTCCATTAATTAAATGGAAATGATATTTGGGCTAATGAAATTCACACCAAATTCAAATGTGAATTAAGTGTGAAATTAATCCAAATAAAATTCACATGAAATTCAAATGTGAATTAAAGTGAAATTAATCCAAATGAAATTCACATAAAATTCAAATGTGAATTAAAGTGAAATTAATCCAAATGAAATTCACATGAAATTCAAATGTAAATTAAGGTGAAATTTCATCCAAATGAAATTCACATCAAATTCATTGTGAATTAAATTTGTTAATTGTTACAATTAACATAAATGTCTTGAATGAGGCAATTAACAAATGATGTTAATTGCCAGTGTAACTACAAAATATTTATTGTAGAATGTAACTTGCAAAGATGATGAAAAGGCAAGCAACGATAATCGTTGGATGATGGATTAGTGACCGTTGGATTAAAGAATTGATTATGAGTTTAATTTTCAACTATAAATATCCCTTCACATTGTATTCCTCTCCACACATTATCTTATCACTTCTCTCTCTAGAATTCTAAAGTCTTTCCTTGTTCTTGTGAGTATTCTTGTGAGTGTTCTTGTGAGTGTTCGTCGAGTTTCTTGACTCGATCATTTCTGTGCGAAACCCGGTGATTGTGATTCAGGTACTTTTGTTTAGTTCGCTGTTGTAGTGGTTTCTATGCTAAATCATTGCAGGTTCCGTTGTACCCTGGGAAGCAGCCACCGACGAAACTCTCCAGCACAAACAGGAGACAGTGAAACTGTTTTAAGGGAAATGTGATTTCACAGGCCTCGGAGCAAACGAGAAGACTTTTCTTCATCTTATTACATGATCTGTTGTATCTATTTTATCATCATTGTATTATTTTCATATATTATTTACGTGTAATTTTTTATGAGATAAGATTACCAACAACCTTATCTACTTTTTTATAAAGGGAAATGCCCAACCATTTAACTAAAAAAAAGAAAATTACAACTTAAACATGGAATTAATTGGTTCAGGTTGGTTTATTATTTTGAATCACTTATGTTTTATTAATAATAATTTAGGTCATTTTATAAAATTAACAAATACTATTGTCTTATGTAAAAATAAAGAAAATTACGAATAAAATTTATGTTATAAATAGGCTAAATATTACATCTCACAATCATTATTTCTTTCCATCTTTGATATTATCGTTTATTTAATATAAGAGACTATATTAACATTTCACAATATTAAAATTAGATTGTGTACCTTGGTTAAGATATTTGGCCTTAACTTCAAGACTCGTGTTTGATTGCCCTTTTAAGGGGAAAACTGTGAAATCTTTTATATTCTTTTATTAAAAATAAAATATAACTTAAAATGGATGGGTTCATGTTGGTTTACTATTTTGACTCATTTTATAATAATAAATAGTAAATTGAGTCATCTTTGTAAAATTGTCAACACATACTCTCTTTAAGTAAAAATATAAATAAAAAGATAATAATCTCGGAATATTATTAAGGCTTATGTCATACAAGATGATAGAGAATAATTAATATGATTAGAGTTCATGTAATAGATGTTAGTTTAGTGTCTCACAATGTTATTAGAGTTTATGTAATAAAATATGCAAATTTAGTGTTTCACAATTTTTTTTAGATTAGTTTTAATATTATTAAATATTTTATAATAACAATTATTAAACACAAATCCGATGTCGTCCAGCGGTTAGGATATCTGGCTTTCACCCAGGGGACCCGGGTTCGATTCCCGGCATCGGAATTCTTTTTTTAATTTTTATTGGAGAATAAACAAAACTAAAAAACATAAGTCTTAAAATATATAAACAATATCTAACCTATTATTTTTTTAAGTAACAATATGTAATATATCATCACTATCTTGTTAGATATGTTTCAACATCATTCTCAAGTTTCTCTTTTACAACATAATAAAAGTTACTACTATTGTGATGGATATAGTCTAAAACTAATACAAACCAAATTTGTATATAACATTCTATCAATAATGTAAGGGTTAATTTATTTCATAATAAAACAAATGTGTGGTTTTAAACAATTAAAAAATAAATCTACAATCCATGAACATTGCAAAATTAAATTAAAACTTATAAAATTATTAATAGAACAAGACCTTAAGTTCGAAATGGATTCTTTCAATGCAATATAGTTGGACTTTCATACTGGGTGCCATTGTTGTATTATATTATAAAAGATAATTGGACTTTTTATGCTTATTAAATTGACCCCTTATTAATTTATTTCAACCAATTTTATAATTTAAAACTAAATATTATAGATAACTTGTAATATATTTTGTATCACAAATATATATTATAATAAGAACAAGATATTTGACAACCACATTATGTGTCTAAAACAAATACAAACAGTGCATCAACCAAAACAAATGTATATAACATTTTATCATTAATGTAATTAAAATAATGTGTTAATTTATTTCATAATAAAACAAATGTTGTGGTTTTAAACAATTAAAATATAAATCTACAACCATTGACATTACAAAAATAAATTAAAACTTAAAACTGGTAATAGAAAAGACCTCAGGTTCAAGATGAACTAGGGAATGCAATATAGTTGGACTTTCATGATTGCACAGGTCATGCGTTTGAGATAATTGGACTTTATACCTTTATTAAATCGAAACCTTATAAATTTATAACTCAAAACTAAATATTGTGGATAACTTGCAAACTAAATATTGTGATAACTTGCAATATATTTTGTATCACAAATACATATTATAATAAGATCAAGACATTTGTCAACCACATTAGTCTAAAACAAATACAAACAGAGCATCAACCAAACCAAATGTGTAAATAACCAATTCAGATCCTCTTTTCCCATTTTCTTTCGCAAGGGATTAGCAAAAGCATAATAATTTTTTTAATTACGATTTTACCCCTCCCTTGTGAGAGGGAGCAGGGAGAAAATGGTAGTAGGAGATCTGCTCTCATATATAACATTCTATCATTAATGTAATTAAAATGATGTGTTAATTTTTTTCATGATAAAACAAATATTGTGGTTTTAAACAATTAAAAAATAAATCTACATACATTGCAAAAATAAATTAAAACTTATAAAACTATTAAAAAACAAAGTCCTTAAGTTCGAGATGGATTCTACAATGCAATGCATTGGACTTTCAAACTTGCATAGGCCATGGGTGTCATTGTTGTATTATATTATAAAAAATAATTGGACTTTATTCGCTTATTAAATCAACCCCTTCTAAATTTATTTAAACAAATTTACAACTGAAAACTAAATATTATTGATAACTCGCAATATATTTTGTATGACAAATATATACTATAATAAAATACAAACAGAGCATCAATCAAACAAATGTGTATATAACATGATGTGTTAATTTATTTCATAATAAAAAAAATGATGTGGTTTTAAAACAATTAAAAAATAAATTTAAATCAATTGACATTGCAAAAATAAATTAAAACTTATAAAACTATTAATAGAACAAAGTCTTAGGTTAGAGATAGATTTTGACAATACAATATAGTTGGACTTTCATACTTGCATAGGTCATGAGTTTGGGTCTCATTGTTGTAATATATTATAAAAGATAATTGAACTTTATACGCTTTTTAAATCGACCCCTTATAAATTTATTTCACAAATTTTATAACTCAAAATTAAATATTGTATATAACTCGCAATATATTTTGTATCACAAATATATATTATAAATGTAAAACTAATTTTGCAACTTAGATAATAAATATATGTTTTCAAATAAATTGTAAATTGAATAAAATAAAAATGAGTAAATTTTGAACTCTCAAGTGTAAAATCATTCTAAGTAATTTTCAAAAATATTTTAACCAAAATATATATTGTAAAATTTCAACTTTGTTTTCAACTCTTAAATTAAAATTGTGTTGCCAAATAAATTACAATCTGAATAAAAAGAAAATTTTAAACTATAGTGTGTAAATCATTTTAAATAATTCATAACATATTTTGTAATTAAAATATACTCATTTTGCAACTATGATATTAAAAATATATTGTCAGTTGAGTTAAGTTGAGTTGAGTTGAGATGAGTTGAGTTGAGTTGAGTTGGTAAATGAATAAACTAAAATAAAATAAAATAAAGTAAATTTTGAATTTTTAGGTGTAAAATCATTCTAAATAAATTTTAAAATTTTTATAACCAAAATATATATTACAAAAGTAACTTTTTTTTTCAATTCTTATATTAAAATTATGTTGCCAAATAAATTGTAATGTAAACAAAAATAAAGTGGAGAAATTTTTGAGCTCTTATGTGTAAAATCATTCTAAATAACTTACCACATATTTTGTAACTTAAATAAATAATGAGCAACTAATGTTTTAACTCAACATATTTAGCACAAAGTTAGAATGTGTTTGCAACTTTAAAATTAAAATATATTGTTAAAAGAGTTGCAAACTTCAGTCATTAATCATATTACCAACTTCAATCAACCAATATTAATCTTTAAAACCATCTCTTTCATCCATTAATTTTCATTTCTTCTTAATCCCGATGAAAATACAGGTCATTTTCATAAACTCTTCACATATCTTCTTCTTCGTCACCATTTCTCATATTATTTTCTTTATGATCAAACTATATAAATATAGTTATGTTCTATTTTTAAACATTATCACATTTTATACTACTCGATTCTTTATTCTGTTTAAATTTGAATACAAACCCTAGTATTGGTTGGTAAAATTGTTAAAATCAGTAGTCATAGACTCTTTAGATTGCATCAATTAATGATTCTAATACTATGTATAATGTCAATTTATCTAATGGATGTATTCCTTTAAGAGGTACGTAGTTATACATATATCTTAAAAAAAAAATATTTGTAGTAGTAATATTTTTTATTAATATATACATGAGTTCCCGTTCTTTTCCGGTGCACTCGATGTCAATGTTGAACTTTTCATAGGTTTTTACAAAATGTAAAATAAAAGGTCACAAATAAAACTAAAATTGAAGTATCCATTTTGTAATGCATATCTTCTAGAGAAAATTTTGACATTTTTGTGCAATGCAAACGGACACAACCGCAAAGAAACAATGAAGACCCCATTAACAATTGGAACCTCCAATTTCTACTATTAATTACTTCGGGCGTTCTAATGGGCGACAACTAAAAGATACTTAAATAGTCAAAAAAGAGTTAGTTACTCACACATATGTTCTTATAAATTGTCCTGAAGTTGAATAATGTTACATATAATTTTAAAATAGTATCAATTAGTTAACAAAAAAAATTGTAATTATTTAATTAATTATTCTCTTATAGGATGTTTTGTAGTTTGAAACCTAGATTACCCGAAGATTAAATATATCATTAATTTGCGTCATGGTTTCGATCTAAGGTGAGCAAATTAATTGAATTATTATGTCATTCTATATGTATTTTTGTTTTTAAGGATGTTTATTTGTCTATTTTATACTTTAGATTCGTGAGGTTCATTGTCAAGTTGCTTCTAGAATATTGATGTATTATCTATCAATGTGGTCCAATAACACTCCCAACAACATATCAAATGTACTTTATTATTAATAGGTTTGTGTGGCACTCTAAAAATTTTGGATCAAATAAATCAACTATGAATTGTGGTATTTTGTGCATGTTGATGACGCAGACTACTATGAACTTCTAGAAGAGATAATTGAAATAAAATATCATGATCATTATTTGTGTGTTGTTCTATTTAAATGTTTAGGGTTTGATCATCATGAGGTACAAAAGTTGATGTAAATTATAGGATGATTGACATAAACATGAAACAAAAATATTCTAAATACAACTCATTCATTCTAACGGAACAAGTTATACAACTCAATTATATTAATTATCTTAGTATAATGAACCAGAATAGTGATTGGTTAATTGTGTGTAAAACAAAAGGCAAGGAGAGATAAAAGAACGATGGACAAATTAGTTTGTGTATTAACAAGAGGTGTCGATTACCGAACTACATATTGAACTCAATATTCTATTTTATGAAATCAACAATTTGTGTGATCTTAATGGTCAAATTGATGATCTCGATAATGATAACATAATAGGAGAAATTGAATATGATGAGTTTGACGATAGTGACGTAATAGGGAAACTGAATATGACGATGTAGCATCAACATAAAATGACGAAGAATCGAATAACCCATCTAATGACATTTTTTTAATTGCAATTTATGAATAAATGTTTAAATTTATATGTTATTTCAACTTGTAATTGCAAAATATGGTTTACATGTGTAAGACACTAAATTTTTACGTACCCTAATTTAAATAAATAAAAAAATATATATATATAATAATTCTGATCCATTTTAAAATAAAATAAAAAGAGAAATAAATATAAAATAAAAAATTATATACCAAATAGGATATATATTTAAAACTAATTATTTTTAAATTTGTTTTACAAAAATTAAATACAATTAAATAAAAAAAATCCAAATATGGACCTATGCCAATTTGGTTTAAGTCTAAAACTTAAATCAAACTGCCTAAGCCAAGTCAGCCGCGAAGTTATCAAATGACTTGTCTTCTCCTTTAACAGATCACAGAGCAGATCAACGAGGAGGATTCAAGGCGCCTAATCCAAATTATCATCTTTATCAATACTCGATCAAATCAAGTAAATCAAAAGTCGAAATGATCACCAAGACAAGGTGATATTTTGATCACTTGCATAAAGTCTCTTGAAGCCGGTAAAAGAATATTTTAGTAAAAAAAAAAAGACAAAATATATTAATGGAATTCAGTCGAAATTGAAGAATTTAGACATCTCCAAGTCCTTATAAATAGGACCAGGGGTGGAGACACGTTTGGGCTAGGGTGGGCTCCAGCCCCACCTAAATTAAAAAAAAAACAGGGAAAACTTTATCAATTGAAAATTGAAAAGGGGAAAGGCCGAAAGCTCAAAAAATCTCAATTTGTTGCTCGTGATGTGCGATTGACGCTACCATAACCCTCCATCTTGTTGGTTCGATTCCAGATTTTCAGTGGTCTTCTTCGCTCCGGCCTCCGGTCATCTTTTTCCATAGCTTACTCTCGGTTTGGTTAGTTCTTCACCCCTTTCTCTGCATTTTATTTTTTAATCAGTTTATCGTATGAATCAAGAATAGTTTATGTGTGAGTTGTGACAGTGTAAGTATGAGTGTGTGACTATGTCTGAATTTCATTAACATTCCTCAAAAACAACAAAATAACCATTATATTAAAATTAGCACCGAAATCACCATTTATCAAAAGAAGCGTGATCGGCACGGGTGGCACGATTGGCACAGGCGGTACAGTCCGATCTGCACGGACGACACGATATTGTCTTGCATCATATGTGAGCCATTAAGTTTCTCTAGTCTAGGGTTTCTTGTGCATTTGTAAACATCGCTGGAATTTTCTCTCGTTTGCGGATTATCTGTGATTATTTCTTAGGTTTCTGCAATTACTCTGTTCTGTCATCATGGGAAAAGGAAAAAACAAAAGTAATAAATCTAAAGAAGTTAGGGATTTTGTGCTAGAAGGAATCAAGGAAGCGGTCATCAAAGAAATTGAAAAAATTGCTGAAAAAGTTATCAAAGAACTAGGATACCAACACAAGTAAGCAATCTGCACCAACTGCTACTGGGAAAATTCATGTTGAAAATGATGCAGGAAAACAGGAGGATAATGTAGGAGCTTGGAAGATACACTATAATGAAAGAGCTAATCTGTTTGGGCTCAAGAATAAGATTACAAAGCTCCTTATGCATGTCAAAAGGGGAGAAATTGTTATCAATAAGGAGAAAGCACAACATATTATAATTCAACACAACATCCACTATCTTATAGACTAGAATCTGCTGAAAAAAGAAGAATATGAAAAAATTATTCAATGGTCAGTTGCTACAATGAATGAGTTGATAAAAGCTTCCAAATCTATGTCATATACTATTAGGAGCAACTCGACATGGAAAACTAATAAAGTTTGGAAGAACAACAATGCAAAAAATTCAAAAGATCATTCCTATAAAGGGAAAATCTATTTGGGAATACATAGACAAAAGTGGAGGTATTGAATTCTCAATTTGAATTTAAATTGCCTACTGAAGTAGAGGAAAATTGTATAAAGGAATGGAAAGATGTAGTTGTGGGAAACTACATAGGGAAAAATAGAGTATCGTTCTCAATTACTAAAGTTGCACTATTGAAGAAATGGGAAAGAAAAGAGCTAGAGAAGATTTCATCAAATGTTCATGATTTATATTTCCTTAAATTCAAGAAGGGATCTAATCTAGAGGAAATTCTAGAAAATTATCATACATATATATGATTCAACTGTATGAAATTAGAAAAATGGTCTGAAGACTTGAACCTATTGAGTAAGCCAAAAGAAATTGCACATATATGGTTCAAGCTTTGGAATATACCTATACATAGTACAATTTTGAAGCACTTAGTCATTTTGCAGGTTTATTTAGTGGACCATTATACATGGATCCAATTACTGAAGGAGGAGAGCACCTATCATTTGCTAGAATTAGCATTGAGGTGCATCCTAGAAGCACACTGCCGAAAAGTATGACCGTAGTAAATAGAAAAGGAAAACCTACTGTCATGAAAATCATTTATGAATGGAGTCCAGATAGATGCTCTTTCTGCAATACCTTCCAACATTCAAGTCCAAAATGTGATTTGGCTAAGGAAGAAGATCAGAAAAATTCATAAAGGCCAGAAAGTAAAGATGCAAGAAAATGAAACAAAGTTGCCTATTTTTAAAGAGAAAAATGTGGTTAAGAAATAGGAAACAGAAGATAAAGAAAATTTTGTACAAGAAGAAAGTAGTACGAAGAAGGAGGTGAAACCTCAACCTAATCATGTTGAAGAGATAGTTGAGGATTCTCAATCAAATCAAGTTGAAGTGGTTGCTGATGAAAATAGAGAGGAAGATACTTAGGTTAATTAATAAGAAGAAGAGAATTCTAAGTTTGATACAGAGGAATCCAAAATTGTTGAGGATTCCAAAGCTGAAGTTGAAGGAAATAAGGACAATAATCTCGAAATTCAAGTTAAGAACAACAAGGTGAAGAGCCTAGAAATCCTGAATAATAATTATTTCTATCAAATCAGAACGGGTTCATATAAATAAATAAATCAAAATGAGAATAGGCAGTATTCATCAACCTCTTTAGTTCCCCTTTTCATTGCAAGAGGAGGGGAAGAAGAAAAGGAAGGACAAGGGGAAGAGAAAGACAACATGTTGAAACATCAGGTTGGTATGGAAATAAAAATTCTGAATTGGGATAATTAAGATTTGATATAGTTTGTAATCTTTGTTTGTAATCTCTATTTCTTGTATGTTTGATTGCTACTAATCAGGTTCTTTAGAGTCGTTTGATTGTCATCATTTAATCATAGCTAAAATTTGTCTAACTTTGATTTTTGACCCTCCCACTTTTGGAATTTTAATGAAATTGTTTTAACTATTTCCCCCAAAAAATAACCATTATATTATGTATGTTTTATTTGAATTTTGTTAGGGTTATAATGGAACTATCAACTATGGAAGCACAAGAAAAAAACTATTAACTCATTTTTTAAACCAATAGATCAGTCATGTACAAGTCAATGGGGTAATCAATCAACTATCGATATCTCAAATGTCCCTGCTCAAGAACCTAACAAATCTCCTAGAATTGATGTTGATGTAAGTTCTATTGAACCTGATCCAGCAGTACGTATTCCATGTGGAAATAATATTTTAATCAAAGGGATGAAATTAGACGAGCTTATATCAAGATGGGGCCATATCAACCTATTAAGGATAAGTACCCGCCAACCAAATTTGAAAATCAAAATCGACAGTTCCAAAGTCATTGGTTTAAGAAATTTACTTAGTTAGAATACTCTCCTTTGAAAGATGCTACTTTTTGTTTTTTCATGTTTCTTGTTTGAGTATAAGCAACCCCGAAAACCTATATTTACAACAAATGGATTCAAATATTGGAAGCGAGTTAATGATGGAGATAGATGCTCTTTTGTTATGCATATACGATGTAATACTTCACCGCATAATAGTAAAGTTGAATATCTTGATAATCTAATTAATATCCCTTGTCATATTGACAAAGTACTGAATGCACAATCTTCAGATGAAAAAACAAAAGAACAGATTACAACTTACAACAACTATTGAAAACATTCGGTGGCTCACTTTGCAAGCGTGTGCATTGAGAGGGAATGATGAGTCTCCATTAGGGCTGCAAATGAGTCAAGTCGCTCGTGAGCTGCTCGCGAGCCGCTCGATCAAAGTTCGGCTTGAGCTTGACTTTGATCGAGTTCGAGCCGAGCTCGAGCCGACTCGTTTAATATTCGAGCCGAACTCGAGCTCATATATTGCTTGCTCGACGGCTTGTCGAGCTTTTTCGAGCCTGATAATATATAATATATTTATTTATTTATTTAATATAAAAAAACTTAAAATTTAAAACATTTTTTTTTCTTTTCTCTCTATTTTCAAAGCCCATATAGAAGGCCCATAATCCACATTATTATATTATATTGTCATAAAATAAAATCCTAATTTCTAATGTATCAATCTTAAGTGACTCTTCATCTCTTTTTCTTCTTCTTTCTTTCGTCTTCACCATTTCTTCTTCTTCTTTTTCTCATCCTCGCCATTTCTTCTTTTTTCTTGTTCTTCCTCTATCTTCACCATTTCTTCCTATTCCTTCTTCAATATTTCTTCTTTTTTTGTCTTCATCATTACTTTCACTCATTCATAATAGGTTAATACATTTTTTTATGTTATCTTTCATCTACACTATTTCTCTCGTTCATTCATGACAAGAAACCTCCAGGTAAATTAAAATATATTTTTATTTCTACTATAGCTATTGCTTATACTTTTAAATAACTTTGATTTTTTTTTGTATTACGAGAAATTTGTGCAAATATAGATAGTTCATAGATTTATATGGAAAAACACTATTATATATATATTAATTGTTCATATATCTATATGGAAAAAACTATTATATATATTAATAGTGTTCATAGATCTATATAGAAAAATACTTTTAATATATATTGATCATAGATTTATATAGAAAAACACTATTATGCATAAACAATATTATATTATATTATATATAATATTGAAATATTAATATATTATATATAATAAAAGATAAAAAAATGTTAGTATATATTTTTGTATATATTATGAAGAGATAAAAAAGGTTAGTATATATTATATATAATATGTTGAGAGAAAAAATGAATTTACAATATTAATAATATATTGTAATATATAAATAAATTAATAGATTCTTTCTATAAATAAGTCAATAAATTCTTTTATATTTGTACCCAAATAATTTAATCATATATAATAATATTTAATAAAAAATAGGTTGAATTTGTTTTTGTCCGTATATACTCCTTAAAGTATGTTAAATTTTAGTTATTTGTTTTAACATGTATTTTTTATATTAATTATTTTTAATCTTAAATGCAGGTAGGTGTACTTGTGATATGCTTGAAGACGTGATTTAAAAAATATTAATATATTGAATGTTCAAACAATTTATATAGTATTGTACTTTAATTTTAGAATTTTATATTTTAGAATTTTTACTAGTAATTGTGGTTAAATGCTTTTTGGATTATCATGATTTTGGAATTTAAATAGTTATGATTTTTTTATATTTTCAATTTTAAATATTATGTTTTAAATGTTGAATATGTATGAAAGTTTGATATTTCATTTTGAAAATAAATTTTAGTTTGAGTTCGACCTTGAATTCGAGCTTGAGTTTGAGCTCAAACTCGATCTTGAATTCGAGCTTGAGTTCGAGCTTTTCGAGTCGAGCCGAGCTTATAGGTAAATAGTCGAGTCAAGCTCGAGCTCAAATTTATAAACTCGTTCGAGCTCGAGTTCGAGTCGAGCTAATAAATACTAAATCGAGTCGAGTTCGAGCTCAAGCAAATTCGAGCTCGACTCGGCTCATTTGCAGCCCTAGTCTCCATCTTCTAATAATCGTGGAAATTTTATTGAGATGATAAAATTTATAGGAAAATTGAATGAGAGTATTGGAAACACTGTCTTAGAAAAAGCTCCAAAGAATGCAAAGTATACTTCTCCGAATATTCAGAAAGATGTTTTGAATGTTATTGCAAACCAAGTGAGAACAAAGATTCGCCAAGAAATCGGGGATGCCAAATTATGCATTTTAGTTGACAAAGCAAGAGATGCATATAACAAGGAGCAAATGGCTATTGTGTTAAGATTTGTGGATATTGATGGGTTTTTACGATAATAGTTCTTTACCATTGTAAATGTGGCTAATACAACCGCTTCAACACTTAAGAAAGAAATATATGATGCTCTTGGTCGTTATGACTTGCATATCCATAACATGAGGGGACAAGGATACGATGGTGCTAGCAATATGCGTGGCTCTTAGATTGGATTACAGACTCTTTTTTTGAAAGATTGTTCATGTACATATTATGTACATTTTTTTGCTCATCGGCTTCAACTAGCATTAATTGCGACTATCGAAAAAGAGGTATCTATTTGGTTATTCTTTTCGAAACTAAATTCCATGTGTAATCTTATTAATGCATCTCCTAAACGTCATGCCGAGTTACATTCTTCTCAAAGAAATGAAATTGCACATATGGTAGTTATTGGTGAACGTGATACCGGTAGAGGATGTAATCAGATTGGAAATTTATTACGGCCAGGGAAGACTCGTTGGAGTTCTAATTTTGACTCACTTTGTAGTATGGTTTATATGTATGCCTTTGTGATTACCGTGTTAGAAAATATGGTGGATGAGGGGTCTTTTGATTTCATATTTATTCTACACTTAATGCAAAAGATAATGGGATTAACAAATCTACTTTGTCGAGCATTGCAAGAGAGATCTCTAGATATTTTAAATGCAATGGACCATGTTTCAAATACTAAAACTTTGTCTCATGCTTTGAGAGAGCAAGGGTTTGATATTTTACTTAGTTACGTGGAAGAAGTTTGTGAAAAATACGACATTAAGATACCTCGGATGGAAGCTCGTTACAAATCTAGTAGAAGTCGTTCTAGTCAACAAAAGGATTCGATTACAGTTAAGCACCACTATCAATTTGATGTATTTGTTGCTGCAATAGATTTTCAAATTGAAGAGCTCAATAGTAGATTTCAAGGACGAGGCACTCGAACTTCTTAAGCTCAGTAGTGCTTTGGAACCTAAAGACAACTTTAAACTTTTTAATATTGATCACATCTATCAACTTGTTGAGAAATTCTATCATCTAGATTTTGATGCACGAGATTTGCACCACTTGAGAACACAATTGGCTCATTATAAGCTTGACATGCCTGTCAATGAAAATTTTCTGAATTTATCAATTATTTCTGAATTATGTCGAAGATTAGTTGAGACAAATAAGTCAAAAACCTACAATTTGATTGATAGGAATTTTATCATTTATTATAATTTATGAAATATAGCTATATTGTTTACTTATACTAATATATTTATTTAATTGGCATGTTGATTCGTCTTGTTTTAACTTTTCCCGTTTCTACAGCAACAACGGAACGAGCATTTTCAGCTATGAAGCTCGTAAAAACAACTCTTCGTAATAAGATGAAATAAGACTTTTTAACAGATTATATGATCATCTATATAGAACGAGAGCTGTCTGAAAACATTGATAATAAGACAATAATTAAGGAATTGTATTCTAAGAAGAATAGAAGGGCACAAATTCAATAATGTGTATGTTAAATGTTTTGAATATTGTTTTGTTTCATAATTTCATAAAGTAAATGTTCATGCATATTTTATTTTATATGTTTGAATTAATTTATTTATTGTATAAATTACAGGAAAAAAAAATAATGGAGCATAGAAAGTTAAATTCTGATGTGTTGAGAATTTGGTTTGCGAAAAAATTTGGAGTTAGTCCCAGGTAATTTTTTATCCTGCCTCCGTCCCGTCCCCGAATAGGACCTCCCGTCATTCCGAAAGGCAAGAAAGAAGATTGAGAAGAACATGACCCTTTGAATGAGAAACCACCATTAAAGTTAAAACTTGAAATTTCTGTTTTTTTAAGAAATTTTAAGAAGGAATCAAATCTTTTTTCATTCCATCCAAAGGTCCTTTGTAATAACTTTATACAAATCATCTCTAATCAACGATAAGTTTCTAATTACGTTGTAATTCATGCTTTAAGCAATTCTCCTTAAAACAAAAAAAATGAAGTTCAGGTTGAAACAGTTTTTTGGGGGACTGTGTTTTTGTCTCATGTTTGCCTTCCATCACTCCTTCATGCATGCGCCAACACCTGATCTACAACCGAGAATTAGAGCAATCAACGGAAGAAACTCCACATGTTGCCTCCCTCCTAACTAAAGCAGCATAATGTATTTTTAATTAAGGGAAAACTCTCTTAATCATTTAAGACTTTATATAATAAATAACAATAATTATAATAATAAATATAATTTGATTTAAATTTTGAAATTTCAATATATCTTCAGTATTTAAATTATATATATAAAATAAAATTTTAAATTTTAAAATAGAGACCGTTATTTTGACATGGAAGAGTGAGCGTGATAGCCTTTCTCTAGTGTAACCAAGCTCGAGCTCTGAATCAAAAACAAAATCTCTAAATCGCATTTGATTACAAAAATTATTTTTCTAATTTTAGAAAAATTAGGTGGCGACTCTATAATTCAAAAGTCAATTCTCGATTTATTTAAAATATTCAAAATTATTTTCTAATACAAATTCGAGAATAAAAACTATTTAAAATTTTGAAATAAATTAAAAATAGAGAGGCGAGAGATTTTGAGGCATTACAACATTTTTTTTGCATAATGAAATAACATTTGAATAGCATTAAATTTCATAAGGTGAAGAAAATTATAATTTTAGTTTCTTCATTTATTAGGGTTTGAGTTTTACATGAAGAGTACACAGATACAATTGATATTAGTTATTCAGGTAACAAGATATATGAGTGGAATATTGATGGATATTCAAACAAACAAATTTACAATACAATACATAGAAGGTTAATGTACTCAACAGTTTGTAAAAATAGTAAAAATTATGCTGATAAAACAATAGCTACAATAATTATTGTTGGGTTTACTGGTCAATTAAATGGTTGGTGGGATAATTATTTTTCTCAAAAAGATAAAAAAATCCAATCCTTAACACTTTAAAAACAACAGGAAAACAATAATTTTACTGAACATGCAGTTTATACACTAACAATTAATATTATTGAACACTTTACAGGAAGGTTCAGCAATAATAGTGATACCGTTAGAACATTATTACAAAATTTAAGGTGTAAAACACTTTCAGATTTTAGATGGTACAAATATACCTTTCTAAGTAGAGTTATGAAACTCCTAGAATGTAATAATGTACACTGAAAATCAAAATTTATTGATGGCCTCCCAAGCCTGTTTGTTGAAAGAGTTAGAAGAAATCTCAAGAAGGGTCACACAATGATACCGTATGAAAATTACACATACGGTGCATTAATATACATGTATCCAAGAAGGGTTAGCCTTATGTAATGAAATTAAGCTAAATCAACAAATTAAAAGACAAAGTCTAAGCGAAAGACAACAATTAGGTCAATTCTGCCAATAATTTGGCATAGATAATCCTACATCTAACCAAAATAGAAGGGTAAAATACAATAAATTTCATAAATATAAAAACCCTTCCTAGAAACATTTAGAGATGAAAATGAAATAATGGAGGAAAAAACTAGAATAAAGTCAAAAAATTTAAAAGTAATAGGAAATGCCATAACTGTGGAAAATTTGGACACACGTCAAAATACTGTTGGGCAAAGAAAAAAATAATAATCTTGAAATCTCAGAAGACAAAAAAGATTAATAATCCAAACTCTTCAAAACTCAGAATCTAAAGAATTTGATTCAGATTCAACCGGTAGTAATTTTGAACTAGATTTTCTAAATAATGAAAACATTTCTGAATTAAACTAAGAAGACTCCGAATGTGAGCCATGTCGATCAAGATTAAAATGTCCTAAGAAAGAAGTTAATAATCTAGATAAAAATCAAAATATTGAAAAATCAGAATTATATAAAATTATGTCCCAATTCTCAAATATGAAAATTAATGTTTTAACCTCTAATCATGCTTTTGAATTACTAAAAATCATTAGAGACCCAGAATTAAGAATGCAAATCATAAATCAGTTCAATACCGAAGAAGAAATTTCGTCCTCTAGAGGAGAAGAAACATAAGAATTTTGTAATATACTAAGCCACCTTTTAACTTATTTTTTAATTTTTGTGTAATATTATGTTGTCAAATGAGTTGCAAAATAATTTTAAAACATATTCTTTTCACTTGAGAGTTCAAATTTTTTTTATCTTTTATATTATTAATTTGTAAGTAATTTTACAATTTAATTTTTATTAATATGTTGTGGAATAAGTTATAATTTTTCTCTATAAATTTATATATATATATATATATATATATATATATATAATATTTTTGTTTGCTAAATTAATTAAAAAAATAATTAAAATTTATGTTTTATTTTCTATTACATAGTTAAACACTTGCAATTTATTTTGCAACTATTAATATTTCTTCAGTGAGTATAAAACTAAAATCTAAAATGTGTATTAGTGCAACTTATTTGGCGAAATTCTAATCTAAGTTAATTATTTTACAATTTTATGAACATGATTTATAATTTACTGTAAAATTGTATTATATTATTAATATACTACACTTTATTGTAAAAAAATTGACAAAATTAATTTTATTAGTAAAACAATTAGATTTTATATGTTTTTAAGCTTACATTATATGTTATGCTTTAATTATTATTGCAAAAATTTGAACCGGTTATAGTTGTAATGTTTAAAAAAATTTTAAAAATTAACTTCGATTTGAAATGTTAACAACTTTTTTAATCATATTTGTTTTACAATTTTTTTAATTATGAGTCGAAATAGTTTAAACTAGAAAGGTGTTGGCAAAAATTTTACTATAGTTTGAGTTGTAATTCTATTAATTTTATAGTATTTTATTTTGTGTTGTAAATTTTAGTTGTTAAATATTGATTTTTTTTAGTGCTTGAAGAATTGTGATCTTCATGTTGAAGAATGATATAAGTTATACTTTTACTTTAAAATTAATAATTTGTGAGTGATGATGCATTTTCTCACACTATAGAATTTTAACTAATTTTCCAGCCGTGTATTAAATAAATATATATTTTTGCTAAGGAAATATTAAAATAATAAAATTATCAACATTTACAGAATAGAACTCATAACATACAAATATAACAATTTTTGTTTGAGTGAGATTGCCTTTACCTATGACTGGCCATGCATAATTAAGATGAACATGGATATTGGTTTGGAAATTGAATTCTTTATTTAATTTCTTCTAAAAACAATACCTAAACAATATTGATGTATATGAATGTATTAATTTCACATTTTAAAAAAATCCAAAAAGTTACCCCAAATTTCAGTTCATTAGTCTTAAAATAAAACGACCAAATGAATGACCTCAATGTAAAACTCTACATCTTATTCATATTTCCATGTAAAGAGAAAAACAACATGAAATCCAAAATGTCCTCTTAAAATGTTACTTAAGCTATAATATAATATAAATAATTACTCACCCCGTTGCTAAATATAGATGCTAAATGAAACAACATGCTACACAGTTTTATAACATATTTGAAAACACAAACCTTTTATTGCACCGGGCAAACAATGATTTAAGTGGGAGATGATAAAATCATTTTTCGTAGTCTATCAATGAAACGGTTTAAGATGGAATACTTGGCATCTTGGCTTGTAACCTTCATTTGAGGCTGCTTGCTCAAACTTCTTAGTTGCTTCGTCGTTCTCCTCGATTTTGTTCCCTTCGAAACATTGGGTCCACCAAGTTGTGCTACGCATTTTCGCCTTCAAAAATAAAAAATTTAGTGAAAATAAAAGGACATATATAATATATATATTTACATCATACAAAAAGTACCCACATAATTTGGAAGAGCACTTAAACATGCTAGACATTCTATAAAGAAATATGAATACTAGTGATTTAAGCGGTTTAAGAGATATGTTATCAATGATCTAGAAATTAAATCTCTATATCAAATGAAATAAAAGGCCTCCCTATAATCTAGTCTGGATCATGATCAGAAATAATCTAATTTTTCAGTTTAACTTTTGATGATTTTCGAATGCGAAGATGATTGTTACAAAATAACAATCAATAACATCACAGTCTTATCGTAGCCTAATCATATCAGATTCTTATAACCAAAACTTTTTTTTCTTTTGAATCAAAGGAGAACTAGCATGACACCCTAGTTTAAACTCAAAGCACTTTCAAGTGGAATCGAACCCGTGACATTTTGGTCTTTAAACCCGACTCTTACCACTGGGCTACCTTGGTAGGACTAACAACCAAAACTTACATATAAAGAAATAAGACACATTAATCATTCTTAACATACCCTAGTTAATATCTGATATATTTAGCCTATTAAGAACATGGTAGAAGAAAATAAAACCATGTTACTGAAAAGCAGCAGAAATTTACTAACCGGACGACCAAATCTGGACAATTCCGCAACTTTAGCTCTCAGTTTACCAGGAAACCCTAGAGAAGAAAAATGTATCAGTTTACCATCAAACAAAACACCTAAACTTAAAAATTGTACATTATAAACAATAAGTAATTACCTACAAACATAACAAGTCCATCAGAGGACATTCTTACAAGATCTGGTAAGGTCTTGTTAAGGTACTTGGGAGTGAGATAATCTAATGCGTCTGATACAATAACAAGAGAAAATGACTTGGGACCATATGGAAGAGGAAACTTGATATCAGCCACTCTTACAATGCCTTTGTGCACAAGACTTTTGCAGCTTACATCAGTATCTTCCATATCATATGGTTCTAGTCCCCAAGCTTCAGTTCCATCCTCTTTTAAGAATCTTGAAACAACAGAACAACTGTCGGGACCAACATGTAACAGTTTGTGCATACTGTCACCATATGCTCTCTGTAAAGTGGGTATTGCCTGTTGAACCTCCAATGTGCATGATGAAGAGTCACCTAAAATAGCTGTTGCAATCCATTATGTGTTAGAATTCTTCCATATTCATTATGCAAATTAAAATAAGGAACTCGGATGGGAATGTATATGGCTTTTAAGTTTCAATAGTAATTATTAAAGAATTATAATTCTAATTCTAATTCCAATTATAGAATTATATTCATTAACTGTATTGCTTCTGGAGTGCACAAGTAACTGTTTATAGTTCATGCTTAGTATGGAACTCACTACATGCTTAAACATTGCTTCGGATGCAGAAAAGCCAATTAAAAGTATTAACAAGAATTCTTAAGGAAATATCTAATATGAGTAACAGACTGATTAAGAGAAAAACAAACAGTTGAAAATAGGTGGATGAAACAAAGGTACTTGTAGTTGTATGTTAAGGGATATAATGCCCAAATCAACACTTTTAATTACTTTTCTCCAAAATCTATCCCGAAATCAGTCAAAACAGGAAATATCTTGTCCAAATGGTGCTGATTGAGTTAGTCTCCAACATGATGGATTAAATTAACATCCATAATGGGACTAACTTGAGGGATTTCAGAATTTTATTATAAAAAATTCAACTTTCATGGCTTCAGCTGAGGAAGATATTAAATGACAAATACACCCATCTTTCCATGCTTGTTATGTGGACATTCTGAAAGGAAAAGGTACTGGAGATTATTTAAGATTATCAGTATTACAAACCAAATTTTAAAGCTATTTCAGAGTGACTAAAGGAACTATCTGTCTCTCCTTTTGATATTGTGAAATTTAGATGGACTTTAAGAATACACATAGTTATGTTTAGTTTTAGTTCCAATTCTTTTGTCCTTTGCTACTCATTTCTCTTGCTCTTTGGATGTCGCCTTAACGTCACTTGAACTGAAATTACATATTTCTTAAAAGAAAGTTTAACTATGTGGTCTGCATACTAAAACTGCTAATATCTGAATTTGCAGATGTTTTGACTGAGAACCAGCAGATGAAGTATACAAGAAGTTGTAAATCAGATGTTACCGTCAATTTTATTAACTGATTCCTTAAGAGCACTCGATTTTCCTGCATAATAAAAACCAAAGGGTGAGTGAATCTATTAATTAACAAATAATACTGAAGATGCAAAGAGATTATAAGAAGATCATTGCACACCTGTTCCACCATAAAAATGCCCAACAAAAAGCACCAAACCCTGGAAATTTCATGGCAAAAGAGTACAGTTATTAGATCACATCTTATATAGTTTGCTTTTGTTTAAAGGATTTTTATTTAAATTGCAAGGATCATTTTCAAAAATAAAAATTTACTTGCATTGTGCCACTTATTATACAATCAGTCAGGTAAAAGCATTATATGAGGCACTAGGAGAAGAGAAATCGTCAATTTACTTACCACAACAATGAGGACAATGGATGCTAAAGGAGGAATGCGTGATTTGGGATGCAAAACGCCTCCAAATGGACCACCAGCTGCAAAGCGTCGTGATGGATTTACTTGTTTTCTTGACATGATTGTATGTGCAAAGAAACCTTCACCTCACCTATGAAATATTCTTTCTGAAATTGATAGTTGAGCAAACGAATTCGACTCTACCTCAGATCAGACGACAAACTTCCGGCATTGAGTAATGAGCGTATATGCCGTAGATCTTTGGCGTGCGTCGAGCGTTTAAGGTTTTCCGTAGTGATGGCGCGGTGTTTGTCGATCGAGTTGGCGAGAGGGAAACGGAGAGAGAGAAAAGAGAGGGAGAGTTTTTCGCAAGGAGAAGGAATGAAGAAGGAAGAGCTCCATAGTTCATGGATGTTAACAATGGAGCGCTTTAGGCGGTCCAAAATGGAGAGAGAGAGAGAGTTTTGCGCGAGGAACAATTGATCATGGCTGTTAACTGTTGCGCGCTTTTTTTAGATGCCCAAAATCACTTTCTATTTATTTTCTTTTTCTCATTATTATATTACTATATATAATCATTTCTATACAAAATTAATTTTAAGGACTTACCATACTTTTTTTTTTACGAGTATTTTTCTATTCAAGTCTAAGGAAAATTTAGTTCGTAACAGTTTGAAACAAATGAATTACACAACATAAAAACAATTGAAAACGTTTATCTAACTAAAACATTTTCTGTTCTCGTGACTTTTTTAAATGTGATTTTCCAGTTTCAATTTAGTTTTAAGTTTTGCTCAGTCATGAGTACTCGTTTCAACGTTTGTAGACTTGTGTTGTTGTCGAATACTATGTCTTCACATGTCTTCTCTACATTTTTTTCTTATTCTCGAGTGCACCCTTACGTTCCTTTATTTCCATATGTGGTAGACAATTGTACGGAAACCGCTTTTGAAAATACTTGACTTGAAACTTTTTCCCTTTACTTTGTGTATGGCTTCCTTTTTAATCTCTTTCAGCTAACCATTTTCATGCTTCTGAAAAACTTCTTCCATAGCTTCGATGTGTAAGGATAGCAACTACATAAGTTATATACTGTTTCTTCATTCCCTTCACACAGTAGATAGCTTGGATTCGGAATTTCTATGTACTTCCTGACGCAATTTCTCGTGTTTAGTCTTTCCCAAAATGCAAGTCATATGATGAATTGGTGTCTCAAGATAACCTTTGACAATCAGACCAGATTAGCCCAATATACTGTTTGCTCCTTCTCTCGGATGGTGTTCCACACTTTGCTTGAAATCATCTTCCCGTTTTCCTCATGTTTCCATCGGTGTACGTCTGTTCTTTCGTTGAATTTGATGTTACTGATATGTTCGAAAATGTGTCGCCCCACCGGTATTCGTCTAAGGAGCGAATTCTATAGTCCATCTTTAATGTCTCTAACCTTGGCAGCTAGGCAGTCCCGTCTGATCTTTACGTTTCTGAATTCTTCTTTGTTGATTAACGGTTGATCCTCATACCAGGGATTAGGGGCGGAGCCACGCATGGGCTAGGGTGGGCTCCAGCCCCACCTAAATTAAAATCTTAAAATAAAACATTTTATATATGTATTTGTCATGTGACTTAGCCCAGTTGGCTATGTAACTAAACTGTGAAAATGAGGTCAGGCGATCAAACACTACTTCACTTTTAATTTATTATATTTTAAAATATAATTTATCTATGAACTAATTCATAATTATATTATTTTAATTTTAAATATAAGTTTATTAAAATAATTATTATTAATATTTTATTTTATACTAACAATATTTTCTAATATACAAATATTTATAATAATACATAAATTTTAATTAATATATAAATAATATTTATTTATATAAATAAAGTATAAAAAATTATATATAAAATAATTTAAATCATATAATAATATTATTTATTTTAAAATTATATTTATATAATAATTATACATTATTTTTTATTTATTTCATTATAATTAATAATACAAATTATTTATAAGGGTAAAATATAAAAATTAAAATAATAATAGTGTTTTATATTTTTTAATTTTAAACTATTTCAAAATTTTATAAAAAAATATAAATTAATATTAATAAACAAGTTAAAATAGTTACATTGGTTTGATTCGGTATTTAAATAAAGAATTTGATATCCCTGCTCAAGAACCTAACAAATCTCCTAGAATTGATGTTGATGTAAATTCTCTTAAACTTGATCCAGCATTACGTATTCCAATATGGAAATATCCTTTTAATAAAAAGGATAAAATTAGACGAGCTTATATCAAGATGGGGTCATATCAACCTATTAAGGATGAGTACCCGCCGACCAAATTTGGAAATCAAAATCGACGGTTCCAAAGTCATTGGTTTAAGAAATTTACTTGGTTAAAATACTCTCCTTTGAAAGATGTTGCTTTTTATTTCCCATGTTTCTTGTTTGAACATAAGCATTCCAAAAACCTACATTTACAAATAGATGGATTCAAATATTGAAAACGAGTTAATGATGAGGATAAATGCTCTTTTATTATGCATATAAGATGTAATATTTCACCACATAATAGGGCAGTTGAATGTCTTGATAATATAATGAATATCCTTGTCATATTGACAAAGTACTGAATGCATATTCTTCAGATGAAAAACAAAATAACAGATTACGGCTTACAACAACTATTGAAGTACTCGGTGGCTCACTTTGCAAGCGTGTGCATTGAGAGGGCATGACGAGTCTCCATCTTCTAATAATCGTGGAAATTTTATTGGAAAAAAGCGGAGCATAGAAAGTTACATCTGAGATGCAAGTTGGAGTCATCCCCAGGTAATTTTTCATCCTAGCTCCTCCCCTTCCAGGGATCATGCCAAATTAAACAGTGTGTTTCTTCCGTCTCTCCAGTTAATGTCAAAAAGTCTTGTAATATTGTTTCTTAACTTAAGGATTTTTTTTAATGATCATCCCATACATTTGCTTATTTTGGATGTCCAAACGCTTGCTTCGTGTTTCATAAATCGGGTGTGGACCCACTTGATCCAGAGTGATTCTGGTTTGCTCTCAATGGCCCATATGTGCTTATATTATACTATACATCAACGCTTTATTCCATTCAACGCAGTTCTTGAGCCCTATGCCGCCTTATTCCTTTGGTTTATAAAGTGCGGTCCACTTAACCTTCTTCCCGTCTCTCCCGCTATTTCCCCAAATAAAGTTTCTCATTAGCGCGTCAAGTTTTTTCTTTACCTTCTTTGGGAGAACAAGTTGTTACGACCAGTAACCGATGATTCTCATTACCAAGCTTTTGACCAGCTCAATTCTTCCAGTGTATGTAAGTTTCTTTGCTGCCCAGTCGGAAATTGAGTTCTTCACTTTCTCGATCAGTGCTCTCTAGTGCGAGATTTGGATTTATTTTGCCGTGAGTGGTATGCTTAAGTATCTTACCGGAAAGCTTCCTTCTGCGATGTCCATGATGCTGTAGATGTTTGCTTTTGTTTCCTCTTTTACTCCTCCGTAGAATGCCAAGCTCTTATTCTCGTTGATAGTCAAACCTATAACCTCAGAAAAAATAAAATGTTAGTGCACCTCTTACAATTTTTATGGAATCAACGTCAGCATGCGCGAGAATGAATAAATCGTCAGCAAAGAATAAATGGGTGATCTCCTCCTCCTCACAGATGGGTGGAAGATGTATGGTCGATTTTTTTGGAACGTTCTAAAGATGCTCACAAAGATCGCCATGATGACGACAAAAAGGTAAGATGATAAGGGATCTCCCTACCTCACGTTGTTTTCACCCTTAAAGTAGCCTCCGTGGATCTCATTGGCGATAACTACAAAATGAGAGGTAGAAACACATTGCATGATCCATTATATAAAAATCATGGAAAAACCCGATACGACCATCAAGTCCCGAATGGCTTCCCATTTAACAGAATCAAATGATTTTTTATATAAATTTTGAAAGTCACTCTCGGGGATATTTTCTCTTCTCATAACCTTTGAGAAGGTTTTGCATTAGCAGAATGTTACGTGAGAGATAGTACGGCCGGGAATGAATGTAGATTGATTTAAACTAACTATTTTATCAATGACAATTTTAAATCGTTTTAAAAGAATTTTTGAAATTATTTTGTAAAAGACATTGCAGCATGAAATCAGTCTGAAATCTTATACCTTTTTGAGAAATGAGGTTTTGTGTATAAGAGTCAAGAATGTAGTGTTTCACTGCTGGAGCATCTTCATATTCTTAAAGAATTTCAGAACCCCTTCTGTAATATCGTGACCCACAACCGACCAGTTTTCTTTGAAGAATTGAGCATTAAAATCGTCTAAACCCAGACTTTTATTACCGTTGATGTTGAACAGAGCGTCTTTTACTTCATCTTGTGTGACAACCCTAATGTCTGTTGGGATAGGCGTCAACAACAACTGGTGGGGTTATTGTTGAACGACTATCGACTTCCAATTCAGTTTTAACCCTATTGGAGATTAAAACATGTTTCTATTCTCGTGACAAATCTTCGCGAGCTCTTGAATCAAATTCAAGTGAGAAATAACTTGCTAGATTTGAAGCGTGTTAATGTAGTATGAATGAGACAGTAAGAAATGGACACAAAGTTGTTTATGGATGTTCGGAGATAAAACTCATACGTCACCCCTTCTTCTGTTACTAGAAGGATATACTAGAAGACTTTAACTTGTCTAGCCTCTACACAAGTTCGGTCAGAAACTCGTGACTTAACAATACCTGTTCTGAACTCCTATCTCTCACTCTATTGAACAGACACCCTCTGTTCAACTTATAATGCTTAATATTCTTAACAGATATTATAGCAATTTCTCTCTCAGCTTATCTTAATGGAAAGTACAGAGTATATGAATTACAATTTGGATAGTGAAAGAGTAATCTTGATAAAAGCAGTAATGTGTCTCTTAATGTTTTATGTGATTTTCAAAGCGCGCTTGATTAAGATCCACATATATTTATGAGTCACAACCACTTTGCATTAAATGATGGCGTGTTGTAGAGCTCTACATGCTGATGTAAAGTAGCTCTACTTGAGTGTTGTAGCCGCACTTGAGTATCGTAGCCCTACTTGAATGGCATGTTGTATTGAGCTTCTTAGAAGGTTTGTATAAAAGATGCATGACAATTAATGCAGCGATCGAATCTAAGTATTGACATGTGGTATTATTCTGTTGATTACTATGTGTGCTGATGTGGCAGTCTGCTGCTTGTCGGGCGATGAGCATGGAAGATGAGAGGGCACTACTTTAGTTTTCTGTTGAGACCTAGACGTCTGCTACCGCTTCTTCATACCAGAGCGTCTGTTTAAGCCTAGACGTTTGTTAGCGCTTATTCATACTAGATCGTCTGTTGAAGCCTAGACGTCTGCTAGCGCTTCTTCTTCAAACAACTCGTCTGATGAAGTTCATATTTCGTCTACTCGCGCTCTTCTTCAAACAACCCGTCTGATGAAGTTCATACTCCATTTGCTCACGTTCTTCTTTAGACAACCTGTCTGATGAAGTTCAGACTACGTCTGCTCGCGCTCATCTTCAGACAACCCGTCGGATGAAGTTCAGACTCCGTCTGCTCGTGCTCTTCTTCAGACAACATGGCTGATGAAGTTCAGAATCCGTTTGCTCGCGCTACGTGTTTTGAGTTGTATCTGCACAAAGACAAATAACACAACTTAGTTCTTGTTCAGACCATGGCTTAGTTTTGTTCAGACTACAACTTAGTTTTGTTCAGACCACATCATTAAAACTATGTCATATTGAATTAAACTTATTCACCTAAGTTTATTTAAGATGTTTTTCCCTAACTAATTATTTCTTTTTTAATTAGTTTTCCTATTTATTTATTTAATTTAATTTAACATTGTCCTCAGCAAAAACTCTTTTATCGATAATCTGGTATAAGGTGTTCAAATGACTTGGTTGCGCTTTTTTGTACCCATAAGCTCTTTATAGAAGTTGATGGCGAGATCTTGTACCCCTTTTTGTCCTTGCACATATTCACCCTCATCATTTTTCAAACTATAAATATTGTTCCTCAGATTCTTAGTCATACAGAAGAAGACAGTATTTTTGTCACCGAGAGAAAACCAATTCTGCCTTGATTTCTATTTCACAAAGTTTTCTTCTAATAAGCTCAGTTTTCTGAATTATATCTAGAATACAGCAGACAACTGTGGAAGCTAACGTCAAAGGCTGGAAAGTATGGAAAATCTTTTTTTAATAATGTTTTTTAGCTTGATTCAGAATTTGGCCCGATCAATGGATAAATAGGCAGTTTTCTCCCCCAAAAATTCTTCCACAAAATAATCGAAAATTCTCATTCGATATTTTATTCCATATCTATATATATATATTTATAGAGAAAGAAATAATTGCGGGAGGGAATTTGGAAGAGAAAATAATATGGCGCAATCTGATTGCCTAAAAAATAATAATATTTCTTTTTCTACTCTCTCTCCTTATATTTTTCTTTTTCCAGCTAATAAATAACGTGATGGCACGTCATTCTCACGCTTGAGTATCATGTGTTTTAGAAAATAGATATTTTACCTCTTGTTTAAAAAATATCCAAAAATACATATGTTTTACCACCGATCAAATTTGTGATGATCGACGTTAATGTGGCAACATGAAGTCTAATATATTGATTACTAAGGAGAATTCACAGAGAAAAAATTTTGATGTCAGAAAAAAAAAATATTATAGTTTCGGAGATGAGAGAAAAGAACGTAACTAGATATAAAGGTCAAACATAGAAAGGAACATTGTCAAGAGCACTAAGCGACGCAAAATTCACATCCTTCGGTGACTAGAAAAAATTAAGATTGCAAGAACAATGACTAATATAGGCATAAGTTCTTCACATAATATGAAGAAGAAAAAATCAATGATGTTAACATCTGACTCAATGGGTTCATATGTTATTTTTGGGATTAAAAAAAAAAGACATTATTGTCTAGTAAATAAATATATAAGAAATTATCTTATTATTAATATGATAAAATAAAACTACTTATAAAAAAGGGTTAATATCAATTTTATATTTGATCATATTTATAGTTTCAATTCAATAATTTCTAGATGATATAAATTATACATACATTGAAGGGAAAATTTGAATCAACGGGTTATCACCAATGATTTCAAAGAATAATTTAAGTTATCAATAAAAGATAACATGAACTTACAAGTAACGTTTTCGACTAGATTTCAAAAGAATCATTAAAGTTCTCGAGGCTATGGTTTACAAACTCACCTAGATCACTTTTGACTTAAAGTTGCGATGTCAACGCCGGTCAACGGGAATTTGGTCGGAGGTACACATTTATTTTTTTAGATATTTTTTAAACACAGGTTAAAATATTTATTTCCTAAAACACATTATACTCAAATGGTTTTATCATATATATATATATTAGAAAGAAAACTTAATTTTGATCTACTCTCCTCTGTTTTTATCAACGATTCTGACATCTTTCACTTTATGATTCTATAATTATCATACATTGTCGTTCATTTGATCTTAATGGCTCTCTTTATTTTAAAATCATTTTCAAAATGTTCTTTTGATCTTATCCAGTTATCCAATTAAAATAGAGTACAAATTTTGTAAAATTGGTTTGAAATTTGAGCTCACCAGATATTTTTATATTTTCCTGAAGAATTGGATGAATTCTTTGTAAATTAATTCTAATAATGATAAGGATAAATATGGTGAAGAAACCATTTTAATTAAAAGCTTAGTTAGTAAAATTGTGACTAGCCATAAGGGCGGCGGTGAAAGGCGACCAGAACTAGGGGTGAGCATAATTTTATTTGGATTGGATTGGGTTGGGTTGGGTTAGGTTTTATTTGGATTGGATTGGGTTAGGTTAGGTTACCCAAATTAAATAATTTTATTTTAATTTTCTCTAATCAATCTAATATAAACTGTTAGATAAAATTAGATCGGTTAAATAGAACTTAACAAAAACAAACTTCCTGTGCAGGAACGGTTAAAGAATTCAACCGGTTAAGTAATTCAACCGGTCAAACAATACAACCGGCCAAGAACCTAACCGATCAAGAAGACAAGACCGGTCAAATCAGAAGGCCAAAATCGTTGGATATTCGGTCAACCTGAAGTTATGAAAAACCGGAAGTCATTCGGTTAACCTAAACAACCGACCGGTGCAAATAGATACTTTGAGTGTCTGTTGAGGATGATACCAAAGGGACAAACCTTAGTATTGCCATATTCATACAAGTCTGAGGACAATCTGCAGGCTGCAGAAGATCGTCCGACAAGATCTTTCCACTCCGGGATAAATCAGAGGCGCAATCCTCCAGGTGCAGGCAACTGTCCAACCGACAGTTGCCATATTAAGTAAAAGACAAACCTAGCCAGTTTGATCTATACACTGGAAGCCTAGACCACAGGTCTGAATCACTGAACCTCTGCTCAACCAATCAGATTCAAGGAGATGAAATGTGACCGTTGGCACATTTCACCTATAAAAGAAGGAGCTGAAGAGGAGTAAATGCAGTTACTAATTACACAAGCTACAAGAGAGAACATTAAAGAGCTGCACCAACCTAAGTTATAAGTAATCCTTATCTCTCTACATTAAAAGAGTTTAAGCGTGTATTTGAAGTGAGATTACAATTTCGGTGAGAATTGTACGAGTGTTTATCGAGCAGAAAATAAGTCTCGATCGGATTGTGTTTGTGTATTCCTTAGTGAATATCCTTCTCGCGGTTTCGAGAGGAAGGGGTGACGTAGGAGTTTATCTCCGAACATCCATAAAAACATTTCTTGTTATTTACTTTCTTCAGGTCTTACATTCTAACCGATTCTACCTAAACCGACTTACTGAATCCCAAAACCGACCCACCCAACTCCAAACCGACTTTATCCAAATCCGGTTCTACTTATCTTGTGTGTGTGCTGCTTCAATCTGAAACAAATCACTTCTGCACTTGAACTCGGTTCAAGGGTTTGTGACAGTTTGTGTATTATTGAAACTCGGTGTTAATCTCTAACCGGATTCAACACCAACCATTGAGTGAAGGCGCAAACTGGTCAGACCCCGGTTCCCCAGCCGCGACCTAGATCCTAACAATTGGTATCAGAGCAGTTAGTTTCAATACTCAAGCAAGCATGTCTTTTGATCGTCCCCCAATGCTAGAAGGTGACGACTTTGCCAACTGGAAGGCACGCATGCACCTGCATTTAATCACCATGGATGATGAGATGCAGTTCATTCTGACTGAAGGACCGGTAAAGATTGATAAAGACAGAAATGACTGGACAGCTGATGATAGGAGAAGAAACAATCTGGACAATCATGCCAGAAACCGCATCACTAACGGTTTGGACAGGAATACGTTTTGTAAGGTCAGAGATTGCAAAACCGCAAAGGAAATATGGGAAGCGGTGATTCAAATTCATGAGGGAAATGAAAGAACCAAGGAAAACAAGATAATGGTGGCTACCCAGAAGTTTGAAAACATCAAGATGAAACCGGGAGAAACAATGAGAGAATACAGTGACTGGTTCACAGATGTGATAGACGAGCTATCAACTCTTGGAAAGAAGTATGACAACAAGGAAATCATCATAAAAGCGCTAAGATCTCTTCCAAGTGCATGGGATATAAAGACAATGGTGATGAGGGAATCAAACTGTCTAAGCAAGATGAAGCTACACGATGTGTTCGAAGATCTTAAGGCATATGAGTTTGAAATGAGATCTAGGACTGAAGATGAAGTCTCAGCCTCAACCTCAACCAAAGCATTGGTCACATCCATAGAACCGGTTGCTCCTACACCGATCAGAACCGCTGAACAGTTCACCGAGGATGCCATGGCAATGCTTGCACAGAAATTTGGCAGATTCATGAAGAGAAGACAACCGACAAACAACAACAACTATAACTACAGTGATAAATCTAATATTAGATGTTATAACTACAATTGTTTGGGACATTTCAAGTGGGAATACAGAAAACCAAGACGGGATGACCGGAAACCAGACGATCAGAACCACCGAAATAACTATCCACAAACCGGTGAAGGAAGTGAAGTTCAGAAAGCACTGATAGCCGATGATGGAGGAAGCTTATGGGCTCACAGTGATAGTGATGATGGCCTCACATGTCTCATGGCAAACGAGGAACAGGTATTTGACTATCCCTGTGAAGAATTTACTAAAGACGAATTATTTAATGCACTGAATGACATGGTGGCAGAGTATAAGAACTTATTAACATTAATACCAACCCAACTCAACTTTAGAACCGACCCCATAGCACCAACCATGACTGAACCAAAAACCATCCAACCTGATAAAATCCTGGAAACCGAGATAGCACCTGAAATATCCTCTAAGGCCAAACAGCTCAAGGAGTCAGTTCAAGAATTGACCGAAGAGGATGATGCCCGAACCCAGTATCGTATTACCGCATGGAAAAGATCCAGTGAAATGGTGAACCAGATGTCTAAGTATAAAAGACATCACAAATGCAAATTTGGTCTTGGGTACAAACACAACAAATCCGCCAACCAGAACCATTCGGACAAAATGAAGCTTACAAAAAGCAACATTCCCTTTGTAAGATTTGTCAAGAGCTCTTCAACCGACGATGAGGAACAAAGTGCCTCATATCCGGAAGACGAACTAATCTATGTAAGTCCAACTGACTCCGAAAAATGGATTCACCCTGAGAAAAGGATAGCCAACATGCCCAAAGGTAAGAAACCCGAACCACATAGGCTAAACCAAAGACCATCTCCGAATAAGGCACTCTTAGGAAAACTAGTCTTAAACCAAGTACAGGAAAACTAGTTAGAACTATAACCGAGAAAGTTGTCCGACTTATCAAAGTTTGGATACCTAAGGGACAAATCACTTGTGGACCCAAGTAAATGTGGGTACCAAATAGTTGTAAATATGTATATTTTGCAGGATATGAAGAAACGGCTAGGAAACTCCGAGTGGTACCTGGATAGCGGTTGCTCCAGACACATGACTGGAAACAACAATCTTCTAACCGACATCAGAATAGAAACCGGTGCAATGATTACCTTCGGTGATAACTCAAAAGGTAGAACTGTGGGCAAGGATAAGATTGTCCATGGTAATTTAATAATTGATAATGTACTCTTAGTTGAAAACCTACATTTTAACCTGCTAAGCATTAGCCAAATGTGTGATGTTGGATACACTATAGAATTCCTTAAACATGCATGCTTAGTTAGAAATTCTCAAGGTATCATATTGCTAACCGGAAATAGGTTAGGAAATATATACAAGATAGATTGGAAAAATAAAGTAGAACACCCTGTTTGCATGGTAGCTAAAACCGATCAAACCTGGCTGTGGCATAAAAGGTTAAACCACTTAAACCTGAAAACCTTAAACTAAATCCGCGGTAAAAAGCTAGTTGAAGGAATTCCTGATATAGTATTCAATAAGTATAAGGTTTGTTCAGCATATCAAATGGGTAAACAAACTAAGTCAACCTTTAAGAGTAAAGGAAACATTGAGTCTAACCGATGCTTAGATCTCCTTCACATGGACCTATTTGGACCGATTAGGGTCGTCAGCCTAGGTGATATGCTCTATACTATGGTAGTTGTTGATGATTATTCTAGGTATACATGGGTAATATTCTTGGCATCCAAACGTGAAACCGCCTCAAATTTAATTACATTTCTTAAACGTTTACAAAATGAAAAATCAACACGTATAAATAGCATTAGGAGTGATAGAGGAACTGAATTTACAAATAGTACATTAAATGCATTTCTTGATGAATCCGGTATTAGACACGAGTTGTCTAGTGCTAGGACCTATCAACAGAACGGCCTGGCCGAGAGAAGAAATCGAACTCTCAAGGAAGCCACAAGGTCCATGATAGCCGATTCGGGTGTTGCCCAGAAATTCTAGGTTGAGGCTATCAATACTGCATGTCACACACAAAACCGGTCTCTGATTAACAAGTTTCACAACAAAACACCGTATGAAATATACTTTGATAGGATTCCTAATCTTAGGTATCTTAAAATTTTCGGTTGTAAATGTTACATTCACATAAATGGCAAAACTTACATATCTGCTTTTGATGCAAAATCCGATATTGGGATCATGTTAGGTTACTCAGCAGTTAGTAAAACTTATAGAGTGTACAATACTAGAACTCTAACCGTGGAGGAATCACTTCATGTTGTTTTCGATGAATCGGTTGAAAGTAATACTGCATCATGTTTTGATCTACACAACAGACTGGAAAATAACAATATCCATTCTGACAGTGAAGATGATATTCCGGTTTTCAGGCGTTTTTTCCATGACCAAATGGGTAATGATGATACCCAGTTGGATCAAGCTGTCCCACGACAAGAAGCTGACACTTCAGTTCAAACCGAGGAAATCGGTCGGTCTGACAATCTTGTTCAGCCTACCGATACGTCCAGCCTTGATCAAGTAAATGGTAATTTGGTAGACATCCTTGAACCGAATTTCAAAAGGAACACTAAACATCCTCCTGAGCAGATTATAGGTGACCCTTCAGAACCTGTTCGAACTAGGCGTCAAATTCTGGAGGAATACTTTAATTCCGCCTTTATATCCCAGATTGAGCCGAAAAGAGTAGATGAAGCATTGTCAAATCCGGATTGGATCTTGGGAATACAAGAAGAGTTAAACCAGTTTGAGAGTAATAAAGTCTGGTACCTAGTCCCTAGACCGAAAGATCAACCGGTAATAGGAACAAGATGGGTATTTAGAAATAAACTCAATGAAGACGGTTTGGTCACGAGGAACAAAGCCAGATTAGTGGCACAAGGTTATAAACAGGAAGAAGGCATTGACTATGAATAATCATTTGCCCCTGTAGCTAGGATTGAAGCTATTAGGATTTTTCTAGCTTTTGCTGCTTTCAAAAACTTTAAGGTTTTCCAAATGGATGTTAAAAGTGCATTTTTGAATGGTGACCTGCGTGAAGAGGTATATGTTGAACAACCACCGGGTTTCAAAAATGCTGAACTACCCAACCATGTATACCGGTTAAACAAAGCTTTATACGGTCTAAAGCAAGCACCCAGAGCCTAGTATGACACACTAACCGCATTTTTGTTTAAACATGACTTCACCATCGGTTCGGTGGATAAAACGTTATTTAAATTTGAGAAAAAGGAACATATCCTACTTGTTCAAATCTATGTAGATGATATCATCTTCGGTTCAACCGATCCTAATTTATGTTATAAATTTTCAACCCTGATGACTAACAAGTTTGAAATGAGTATGATGGGAGAATTAAGCTTCTTCCTAGGTCTTCAGGTTAAGCAACTCGAAGAAGGAACTTTCATAAGCCAACCCAAGTACACTAAGGAGCTTCTAAAGAAATTTGGAATGGACACATGCTCCTCAGCGGCTACTCCAATGAGTTCATCGGTCAAATTGGACAAGGATGATGAGGGTCAATCAGTAGACCTGACTGCTTACCGAGGCATCATCGGTTCTCTTCTATACCTGACAGCAAGTAGACTGGACATTTTATTTGCAGTCGGTGTGTGTGGAAGATTCCAGGCCAACCCAAAACAGTCTCACTACACAGCCGCAAAGCGAATATTGAAATATCTTAAGGGAACACCTGACGTCGGCCTGTGGTATCCAAAGGTATCCAAAGGACTCATCTTTTAACCTGACGAGTTATTCAGATGCAGACTATGCAGGTTGCAAAGTTGATAGAAAAAGCACCAGTGGAACATGCCAATTCCTAGGTGATCGGCTTGTTTCATGGCACAGCAAGAAACAAACATCAGTTGCCACATCAACCGTAGAAGTTGAATATCTGGCGGCCGGAAGCTGCTGTTCACAGCTTCTTTGGATTCAACAACAACTGAAGGATTTCGGTGTCACAGCCGAAGAGTCTCCAATCTTCTGTGATAACATAAGTGCCATAGCAATCACCTACAATCCGGTTCTACACTCTAGAACCAAGCACATTGACATAAGGCACCACTTCATTCGGGAACATGTCATGCTGAAGTATATCCGGCTGGAATACGTATCGACAGATCAACAAGTAGCCGATATCTTCACAAAGCCTCTGCAGGAAGCTAAGTTTTCTCAATTCAGACTCACACTCGGTTTAACCGACATTAGTCAGATTATCCCTAAGGATGCTTAAAGGAAATCACTTCGGATAGACAAAACCGGTAGTTCCTCCTAAATTGTCGGATCTTAAATTTCCCAAGGTATCTATGGAAGAACCGCCTAGTCTATCAGTCAGAGTAAACCGACCGGTTATTTAGTGCATGCACCAAATAACCGCATCGAGACGAACAACTGATAACTGACCGGTTCGGAAATAGCCTACTTCGGATTATTTGGCTTCCAAACAATAGTGGAATAATTATTTGTGTTTAAACTTATCTGTTCTGAAAAATTACATTTTCAAAGTAAAATGGTCACACCTAAAAAGACGTGAAGATCTGATATCTTTCATGGTCCAGGTCTATGACCAACATCCCAGGCTGTAGACATGCTTATTTCGTGCAAAACCTTTTATCCTATGGTTAATAGACATTATCACATGTGATACACTTGATAATTAGATCATCCCTCCACTAGTATATAAGTTGAACAAACCTTACACAAAACAATCACAAGTTATAACTCACTCTCTCAATAAGACAAAAATGTCTCAGTTTCCAAACATCCTTCAAGTGGACTTCAAATCTGCCCTGAGTACTGAACACTATGATGTATTCAAGATGATCAAATCACTTGAAGACACTGGCCTTCAGTACTTTCTAGATGACAAGCATGTCATCTATTCTGAATTTGTCCTGGAATTTCTTTACAATGCCAGGGTTTTCAGAGGAACTCCTCATTTTGACACCCATATCCAATCAAAAGTGGGAGGCATAGTGTTTGACTTCACCGAAAATGACTTTGCGAGATGTTTCAGCCTACCAAAGCAAGGGCTGACCGATCTCAATGTCCCGGCCGACTTAAAGGCCGAGATTTCCCTCACCTTTGCACGGTCTAACCAGCCCGTTGATGATCATGGTACGAAGTCACTGTTGAGAGCTGAATATCATCTCCTCAATGACGTGATCGGTCGAAGCATCTTAGGAAGAGATGTGACGAACACCTACTGTACCGCAACCTTTAACATGATGGCTGTTATAACCACCGGTACACCGGTTAATTGGTCAAGAGTATTGTTCGACGTCCTAATCTGGATGATTGGCGTTCGAACAGTCGGCCTCGTTCCCCAACTGAGCTGTCTGCTTCTGGAGCTTAGAGTTCCAACCTGTCCGGGCGAAGGTTTGAACCAAGCTCAAGTGCTCACCAAGGAAGTCACCGACTCCTTCTTTGAGCGGTTTGAGAAGGCTTGGAAGAGGAGGAACCGCCGCAACAACCCCAACGGTGTCATCTCCTCCAACGGATATTAGGTCACTCCTTCCTACACCCGGTCATTTTGCTGCACGCACCGGCTGTATCTTTGTCCAACTCTCTTATGATCATTTCGGTTTCATCTATGTTCTCTTCGGCTTAGTCTAGGTTATCTTCGGTTTCAATCGGTTACTTTTCAGTTTGTTGTTGCATCAGTCATTAATGAAAAGTAACATCTAATTAATGAGGTAACCCCCAACTACATGAGTAATTACTACCCAACTAATTTGGTTACTTTTCAACTAAATACCTACCTCGAGCTCCGCAATCGGTCAAAAGTAACCTCTTCCCAACACACTTTGGAAACATAAATATTCTCTTCTCCAATAAGACAAAACTGACATTCAATGTTGATATTTTCCCTCCAAAACCGGATCTATATAAAGGGCCATTCCCTAATCAACTTAACACATCTCAAATCAAAAATCTCTTGAACGCCATCTCTCTCTCTTAGCAAATTTTGAATCATGTCGAGCCGAACTCTACCAAACTTCCTAAGCATTGATTTTGATTCATGCTTGGAGATCGATGATCAAGAAACAAAGGAGATGTTGTTTGAGTCTCTCATTAACACCGGTCTTCGCACCTTTCTTAAAGAATCCGGCCCAATACTCCTTGAGGATGTCAAGACTTTCTTTAGAAGTGCTTGCATCAGAGGAAACTACATTGTTTCCACGGTGAGAGACCATACTTTCTGGCTGGATGAAGCTGAATTTGCGCAAATGTTCAACCTGCCCACCGAAGGGTTTTTGGACTTCCCGCCCCGGGAAGGCAGCGCCGCGGTATCCTATGCTTGGCTGTTCTCCAGAACTGGGGTGCCGGTGGAGAACAACGGGCCAAAGACCTGTCTTCGGTTCCACATCCAGCTTCTACTTGAAATCGTCAATCGTTCGTTAATCTGCCAATCCTCTAACCAGCGGTACTCCAAAAAGGTGTATAACATGACCTACATCATGAGTTATGCTCCCATAAATTGGTCATCGGTCATATTCAACAACCTGAAAACTATGGTGTTGACCAAAAGAGGTCTCGGCTACGCTCCTCATATCAGTCGACTCATACTCAAGTACCGTCCAGAATTTGGACCGGGTACACCGGCATCCTTCTCAAACATTCTTGATGTGGATGAGGTGGAGGATAAGTTCTCTAATATGGTTATTGCCTAGGCTGTATTTTTATCTCCTTTGTATTCCTTCCCTTTTCTATTTCCAAACCGATCCATATATCGGTTTCTATCTTGTACCTTCATTAAATGAAACTCTATTTCAGTCTAAATAACCGGGTCAAAGTAACAATCATAATATCCATCTAAGTAACCGGTTAATATTATTAAGTAACTTCGTTTTCATTGAAGTATCCGGTCAATATCAGAGACACCGCGTCTTCGCAGTTATGCACGGTTTCAAGAAGAACCGCTTAATCAAAAGTTGTAAATATTCAGAACAATCTTCTAAATAACCGGTTAAATCGATAAACAAACCTGTGTTCGTAGAACTTTCCGGTCAAGATCAAAACACCGCATCATCGCGGTTCACAAATCACTTCATAATACGGTTTCAAAAAGAGGCTGCTTCATCAAAATCGATATTGAAAGATCACTTAAAATTTTTGGAGGGAATGATTCCCGCCTTGATTTCCCGCATTGAATTTCCCGCCTTGGATTGCCGCCATTTTGATTACCGCCCATTGATTGCCGCCTTTTGGCTTGGAGGGAAAATTCCCGCCCAAAGGTGATGGGACGGTTTGCGACGGTTGGGCTTCCAAGCCGCGCCTATAAAAGGGGACCTTGGTCATTTCATTTCCTTCCTACGCGAAACAGCTTTCTCTCTCTAGCTTTCAAACTCTCTCAAAGCGGTTTTTCTCCTACTCTCTCAATCATCAACAATGGGTCGTGCTTCTGCATTGTTCAAACATATCATTCAGGTGGATTTTGAGGAAATCAGACAAAACGGTTCGGCTTCGGCGAAGGAAGTTCTATCCCGGATTTCCGAGGCCGGACTCGAATACTTTCTGGGCGGTCCCTTCGTTCTTTACAAGAAAGTGGTTGAAGAATTCTTCAATACTGCATCTCTCTCTAGCAACACAATAACCGCAACTGTTGGCGGCAAGCAATTCGACATAACCGAAGAGTCGGTTGCGGAAATCCTACGTCTTCCAACAGATGGACGCAACGCTTCGATGGATCTAGACCAGAAAACATTCGAGGCGGCTTGCCAGGTTCTCTCGGCAACCAAGGCTCCTGTAGAGGTCTCCGGAAAGAAATCAACATTGCGACCGGAATACATACTGCTGTGTGACATATTCACCAAATCGGTTCAAGCAAGAGGGGGAAATTTCGACAACCTCACCAAGGCGAAAATCGAGATGCTTGCCGGTTTACTAAACGGTATAAATGTTAACTGGGCGAAGGAGATTTTCCACAATCTAAAGGAAATGGTGGTACCAGGTTCCACCCGGTCATGGGGATACGCCATCCCACTTGGGAAGATCATGCTCCACAACAACATCAACACCGGTCCTGGTGTTCTTCTCTCGTCGAGCAAAATAATAAGATCCCGTCAATTCCTAGAGAAGAAGCAGCCGGCCCCCGGTTCTACAGGTGGCCAAAGGAAGAAGTCTGTCGCTAAGAAACCGGCTCCGGTAAAAGGCAAGTCCGGAAGCAAGAAGGATAAAGAACTGATAGTATTCACGGAACCGCCCTCGGAAACACGAGATAAGGAAGATTCGGCCTCCACGTCTGACCGAACCGCCTCGTAGAAAACCAATGAAAATCTATCCGATAGAAGAAGGACCAATTAAAGAAGAACAATCGGCCGCAAGTCTTGAAAGTGCCGATACCGGTTCAGATGGCCCTGGGGAAAAGGACGTTCACAATACAAACAAACTCCAGAAGGTGGCCGAGAACATAGTACGCAAAATCTTGGAGGAAATCGATCTGCAAGCTCATTCAGCATCCCAAGCATACAGTGAGTGGTTCCTGATCCGGTGCAACAAATTCTTCAAACATGTGCTACCGAACCTAACCACCGGACAAAGATTTGAAAGAATTTTGGAGATAGAGGAAGACGTTATCAGACTCACAAACGCTACGGATCCCAGCGAAGCTCTGGACCGACATGCAATAGTGGAACCGCGTGCTCGGCTACAAAAACTAACCGAACATATGCAAAAGCTTACAGAAAGGTACATTCCAAGAACACCGAAGGCCCCACTACAACTATTGGTGTTGAATATTCTTGCGGTCAAGAAAGGAGAATTCATTGACGAAGTAGAGCGGCTTGAAGCGGTGCGAAATACAACGCAATCTCCAACCCTTGAGACCGGTGACGGTCAGAATCGAGGTGATACGTCTCCTCTAGCGGATCCGGTCATCAACGAAACCGACGAAAGGACAGAGACTCCTTTCACTGGGCCACTTGAAACCGTTCAACCTGGGAATTCGGAACCGGACGTCACAGAAGAAAGAGTAAAGGTTCTCATTCAAGATTTTGCCAACTCAAAGGTTCGACCATGGAAGAGGAAAATCAAGAAAGCCGCGATTCAAACAATTAAATTGGTCGAAACAACGAGGGATGACCTTGTGAAGGCAGATGCCCGAATCACAGAGATCGAAGTCAACTACCGTGACAACACGGTTCTGTACGACGCCCATCTTAAGCGAACCGTAGACCTGGAAAATACAACCTCAAAGCTGGTAGATGACTTGAAACGGTTTCAAGAGAAAACCGATCAACGGCTCACAAAGGTAGATGAGGACCTAAGGCGGTCAAGCACCGAAGTCGGTTCGACACTTGACAGGGTCACAGATCTTGAAAAGAAGAATGCAAGTCTTGAAGAGCGCAACGACAAGCTTGAAGCCGACCTTAAGGCGGTCACCGAACAGGTGACTGAGTTGATAAATGCCAAGCTTAATGCTGATAAAGCGGTTGAGGAGGCAAATGCTCAAGCGGCTAAAGAACTTCAGGATGCCCTGGATGACCAGAACCGGACAGAGAAGGAGGCACCACGTTCTGATGCGAACTTCAACGATCGCTTACGGTTATTAACGGCCAAAGATCCGCAACTTGCAAAATCCATAGCAGCTCGAGAAGCCAAGGAGGCAGAGCGGTTAAACAATGAAAAACAGAGGTTCGCCGAATATGCCAAGACTCACAAGAAGTCCAAGGCGGCTCCCTCCTCTTCGGTTCCGGCAACACGAAGGAGGAAAGTTTCTGCACGAAGGCTCAAGTCACCAAGATGCTGGGCAGAATCACCGAAACAGTTGTTCAAGAGGATGATTTCGAGGAGGATCTCGAACCGCGACCTACAAGACAACGAGTTTCCAATGCGGTTCCAGTCAGCACGGTCGCTCAACCGCTCTCTCCTCACCAGGACACCACGGGAGCAGGAGGATCTTCTTCAAGACCGGCTCAACCGGCTGAGGACCAACCGACGGATGACCTGATGACAGGCTTCCTGCCATCCGAATTGGAATAGGGACTTTCTTTTCTATGTTTATTTCGGTTTTTATATATACTATTTTAGCCTTTTTCGGTCATCTTCACTTATATATATATAAAGTTATTTTTGGAAACCGGCCTACATTTGCAATCTTACTGGATTTTGAATATTTTAAATAAAATAATCAAAAAGGGAGAAATTGATAGGATAAAAGATAAAAATTTTCAAAATTTTTCTCAAAATTTTCCAAAATTTTTCGAAAAATTCTCCCAAGTCAGTTTCCAAAAATCCGGCCAAATAAAACTCACAAAACCGGCCTACATTTGCAATCTTACATGATTTTGATAATTTTAAATAAAATAATCAAAAAGGGAGAAATTGTTAGATAAAATTAGACCGGTTAATAGAACTTAACACAAATAAACTTCCTATGCAGGAACAGACAAAGAACCGGACCGGTCAAACCAATGAACCGGTTAAGAAGCTCAATCGGTCAAGTTATCAAACCGACCAGAAACATGACCGCACAAAGAAGGCAAGATCAGTCAAAACCAAAGACCGGAAACAATAATCGGTCATTAACCGACCAGAAGCCAAAGCAATAACCGGAAGCCATCCGGTTAAGACAAATGACCGACCAGCATAAGAAGATACTTCGGGTATCTGTTGAGAATGATACCAAAGGAACAGACTGAACATTTCCATATTCATACAAGTCTGAGGACAGTCTGCAGGCTGCAGAAAACCGTCCTACAGGATCTTTCCACTTCGGGATAAATCAGAAAGGCAATCTTCCAAGTACAGACAACTGTCTAACCGACAGTTACCACATTGAGTAAAAGACAAACCTAGCCGGTTTGACCTACCTACTAGAAGAACAGACCGTCAGGTCTGAAAAGTTGACCGCCAGGTCTGAAACATTGAACCTCTGCTCAGCCAATCAAATTCAAGGAAGTGAAATATGACCGTTGGCATATTTCACCTATAAAAGGAGCAGCAGAAGAGGAATAAATGTGGGACACAGTGGACAATTAATTTACAAGTGAAAAGAGTGTGTTTTATCTCTAGAAAGCATAAGTGCTAAGTTGAAGTGTAATATTTACAATTTCGGTGTAAAGTGTATGGGTGTTATCGAGCAGGAAATAAGTCTCGATCGGATTGTGTTTGTATTTTTTAGTGAATATCCTTCTCGCGGTTTCGAGAGGAAGGGGTGACGTAGGAGTTTTATCTCCGAACATCCATAAAAAATATGTCTTGTTATTTACTTTCTGCTGGTTCTATATTCTAACCGACCTGTACTAACCTACCTACACCGCTTTAACCGACTCTACACCACCTAAACTGAATCACCAAGTTACAAAACCGACCCAGCAACCTCCAAACCTGTCTTATCCAAAACCGGTTCTGCCTATCTCGTGAGTGTGCTGCTTCAACCTGAAACAAATCTCTTCCGCGCTTGAACCTGGTTCAAGGGTTTGTGATAGTTTGTGTATTATTGAAACCCCGGTGTTAATCTCTAACCGGATTAATCACCACCCTTTGAGTGAGACGCGCTAACCGGCCCAACCTCGGTCCCCCAGCCGCGACCTAGATCCTAACACAAACCACTTCCGCACTTGAACTCGGTTCAAGGGTTTGTGACAGTTTGTGTAGTATTGAAACCCGGTGTTAATCTCTAACCGGATTAAACACCAACCGTTGAGTGAATGCGCAAACCGGTCTGACCCCGGTTCCCCAGCCGCGACCTAGATCCTAACATAAACTAATCATCTTTCAACTCTAATATATTTTCTTGATTTTTAACATTTTAAACACGTTTTAGACACGTTTAACACGTTTTAAAACGTTGAACACGTTTTAGCATGCTTAACACGTTTTTGAAATGTTTAACATATTTTTCATACGTTTTACATGTTTAACACGTTTTTGACATGTTTAAAACGTTTTCCACATATTTTAGAACGTTTAACACATTTTTGATATGTTTAACACGTTTTCACACATTTAACACGTTTTCACACGTTTAACACGTTTTGACACATTAAACACGTTTTTGCACGTTTAACACGTTTTTGCACGTTTAACACGTTTTTCACACTTTAAGACACATTTAACATGTTTTGACATGTTTAACACGTTTTGATACGCTTAACACGTTTTTGACATGTTTAACACGTTTTAATGCGTTTTGACATGTTTAACAAGTTTTTCACATGTTTTGGCACGTTTAACACGTTTTTGACATGTTTAACATATTTTTGATATATCTAACATATTTTTGGCATGTTTAACACGTTTTTGACATATTTAATACGTTTAACATGGTACGTTTAACATGTTTTTGAAAAACGTGGAAAAATGTGGGAAACATGTGAAAAACGTGTTAAATGTGCCATAACGTGTGAAAAACATGTTAAACATGTCAAAATGTGTTAAACGTGCCAAAATGTGTGAAATGTGTGAAACGTGACAAAACGTGTGAAAAATGTGTCAAAATGTGTTAAACATGCCAAAACGTGTTAAATATGTAAAAAAACATATTAAACGTGTCAAAACATGTGAAACGTATTAAACATGTCAAAACGTCTAAAAACGTGTTAAACAAGCCAAAACGTGTTAAACGTATTAAACATGTCAAAAATAGGTTAAATGTACCAAAACGTGTTAAATGTGTTAAATATATCAAAAATGTGTTAAATGTGTTAAATATGTCAAAAACATGTTAAACGTGTTAAACATGTTAAACGTTTCAAAACGTGTTAAACGTGTCAAAATGTGTGAAAAACGTGTTAAATATGTTAAACGTGCCAAAAACGAGTTAAACATGTTAAGAACGTGTTTAACGTGTTATGCGTGCAAAAATATGTTAAATGTGTCAAAAACATGTTAAATGTGTCAAAAACATGAGAAATTGATTAAAACGAGTTACATACTTTTTAAACTAAAAACGTATTAAGCGAGTCAAAATAGTTCAAACGAATCAAATATTAGTTGAATGATTTAAAAACGTGTTGAATGATTTAAAAACGTTTTGAATAAGTCAAAAACGTATTAAATTAGGTAAAAAGAAATAAAATAATTGTTAAACGAATCAAAAATGTGTTAATCGGGACAAAAACGTGTTAAATATTAAACGAGTAAAAAACGTAATAAATGTGTTACAAACTAAAATTTAGTTTGAGTTACACAACCCAACCCAACCCATACTTAACCTATATTATTCATTAATATGAGTTAGATAATAATTAATATGAGTTAGATAATAAGTTGACCAAACTTAATTTGAGATGAGTTAGATTTACTATTTTTTATACCCCTAACTCAGCACAGGGAAGAAGGCACGACTCACAACCATTTCTGGAGCGGTAATCTTTATGGAAATAGTGTTGTTAATAATTTTTTGGTTTTAACTTCAATTCAGACAATGTTTTTACATTTAAATATATCTTTCAATAATTTTAAGAAAATATTAAATTCATATTAATTAAATGAGATCTCTTTTTAAAAAATTATTAAAGAAATTAATAACTTATAAAAATCCATTTTCAAATTGGTTGCACAAATTAAATTTAAAAAACAATGTTACATATAATTTAACAATAAAAAATTAATCTTACATTCCTTCAAAAGTTATATTATTAAGCATTGAATCACATAAAAAGATAAAATATATTATTGTTTATACAAAAACAAAAATATAATCTAATTCAAACTCAGTTAACCATACAGAAATAGATTATTCAAATTACTAATTGAAAGAGTAAGGAAAGATATAGTGGTCCGATCCTATATGGCTGAAAGGCGAAAGATCCATGTTCGGGGATCCTGACTCCCAACCATGACTCCCAACCAGGACAGAGCGATTAAGTTTGGATTTCAAATTACTCAATGGACTGATTAAGAACTTCATAAATGGTCACAACCATTCATAGGACCAAAGGAGTTTAACTTCTAAGTTGATAGAAAAATACAAACATCAGCCAAAAAAGAACTCCAAAATAAATCCAATTATGGTTCTCCATTATGCAAATTGAAGGCAGATAATCAAGCATTTACCCCAAAATTGGAAACAAAATATGGACAAAGGGATTGCCTCATTTTGCGAAGAATCTATAACTCGTTTGATTTGCCAACAACACTACTTCCCCACTTACGACGACGACCTCTTCTCTTCCTCCCATCAATTTTCTCTTTCAATTTCTCCTTCAAATCTCGCTCACCCCTTCTCTTATACATCTTAAACGTTATCCCCCTTTCTTCAGCCATCTCCCTAACCTTCTCCGTTATCTCACCAGCAATCTCTCTATTATACAACTTTTTCAAACCTATCATTAACTTAGCGAAAGTATCAGGCTGAGGCATTAAACCAGCCTCCATCATCTCTAAACAATATGAACAAGCTTCTTTCACATGTCCATTAGAGAATAATGCATGAATCCATATTGTCCAAGCACAAACATTAACATCACAACCTTTCGTAATCATACAGGTCCAAACATCTTTAACCATCTCAATCTTATCACTTTCTCTTAACACCTTGTTCAATAACTCCTTTAAAATACCATAATGAGGAACAGAAAAAAGACCTCTTTCCACCATTTCTTTGAAATAATCACAAGCTTCATTTGAATAACCTTCGGAAAGAAAACCATTAATCATAACCACGAAAGAATCTGTACCTGGACTGAGACTGTTCTCTTCCATTTCGTTCCAAATTGAAACCGCTTGTTCTATATCGCCCAATTTACAAGCCAGACGGATAATAACATTGTAGATGTTGAGATCAGGATGACAACCTTTGTCAATCATTTGCTTTATCACGATTAAACTCTCGTCAAGTTCTTTCCTTTTCTCGTGCGCTAGTATGATATTCAAATACGTCGTTTGATTCGGAATTTGCCCTCTCTCAATCATTAGGTCAAGAACTTCATAACACTTCTTGATCTTTCCCCATTTGCAAAAACCGCTTATGAGTGTGGTATAAGTCACCACATCTGCCTCACAGCCGTGATTCTGCATGTCTGTAAGAACTTTCATGGCAGAATCCATCTTTTCTTGAGAACAAAGGGCTTGAATGAGAATTGTGAAGGACCCTGCGTTTGGTTCACAACTTTTCTTCCTCATTTCGTGAAGAAGATCGAAAGCGTCGGCCATTTTTCCCGCAACTGCGTACCCATTTAGCAAATTGTTGTAAACTACAATGTCTGGTTCGAAACCCGCTTCCCTCATCTGTACTAGTACATGCTTTGCTTCTATAAGCTTTCCTTCTTTGCACCAACCGTATAGTAAAGAAGTAAAATGCTTAATTGTGGGTGGAAATTTAGTTCGCATTTCGTCGAACAGTGAAGCTGCTTCTTTTACACTGCTGTTCTTGCATAGAGCATCTAATAGACAACCAAACGTATACTCATCTGGTTCACAACCGTATTTGGGCATTTCATCTAACACTTCAATAGCCTTCTTCACCATTCTAGCAGAGGCAAATCTCCGCATCAAAACGATGAAGACCTCCGGTGAGATGAGCTGAGGATTCTCTCGCCTCATTTCCTCAATCAACGCCCAGACTGCACCAAATTGCCTCATCTTTCCAAGGATCTTAATCATCGCTTTGTAAACATTGTAGGTATGACTGTATCCTGGTTGCTTTGAAGCCCAAACGAAATACATATACCCCAAATTTCCGGCGTCACCACAGCGGTTCAGTACACGTTCCGTTAGACCTAATCTCATATCAATACCTGATTCTTGAAGAGCGAGCTCCAATTTGGGTACCCGTGAGTGGAACTTTCTTAGGATTCTGTAAATCCTTTCAACATCGGCAGAAAATTCATCGCGGAAAGATTCATTATTGGAGGTATCTGATTCTTTTTCAAGGCGAATAAGGCCAAACCCTCTTCTTCTATCAGTTGGATCATCCTGATCTTTGGCGATGGAGCTAGTTAAAATAGATGGGATTGGAGGTTCATGAGTTGAGAAGGCTGATATTGAAGTTTTGTAAAATAGGGTTCTGTGCTTGGTGCAAATAGACGCAGATGTTGAGAAGATCCTTCGCATTTTGTTCATTCGAGAGAGCAAAAACGTTAGAACGTGCGATGGTATTAGTTTCCATTGTTATTGAACTCTACACAACGACTCATTTTTGCCGCCGCCGCCGTTAAAGAGATCAAAGTGTGAAAGACGGTTAGTCTGAAGTGAACACGCTCGTGACTAAAATTAGGGTTATCAGATCTTCTGCTACCGAATTGGGTGTTCCCATGTTGCGGACCAATCAAAACTCAGCATTATTATTATATTAATAAATTAAAATTGGGTTGAAAGGAAGAAAGAGAACCCGGAACCCGTATTTTATTCCGGGTTCAGCAGAAACAGAAATGAGTGAAGCTTCCTTCGCTTCACTCTGTTTTATATGACTATTGAAAAGACAGTCTACACTGTTTTACGTAAGGTTGTCCATGTAAAATTGATTGATATATATTCACTCAGGTGAATATAAAATACATTCATGTAAAAGCAGTTTATATGATACTTGATATTAAATTTGTAAGATATTTAAATGAATTTACTTTAATTATTTTATATGATTATATATTAAATATATATATATAAAAACATGTTCAAATTTTTTTTAATATATTTAAATAAATTTGTAAAACAAAATATTTTAAAATTTATTTGTAAAATATTTTTAAAAAAATATTTAAATTATTTTATATTTTATATAATTATATATTAAATATATATAAATGTTCATGTAAAACCATTAACACATTTATGTAAAAATATTTATATGTTCATGTAAAATCATTTATGTCTTCATGTAAATCTGCAATAGAATAAAAAAACAAGCGCTACCAGGTGAAGTTTGCTTCACCTGGGTATTTACAGCGCTCAAATGAGTGAAACAAACACCACTAGGTGAAGCTTGCTTCACTCAATATTTACAGCACTGATAGAAGTGAAGTGAACTTCACTTGATATTTACATTTGTAAGATATTTAAATTAATTTATTTTATATGATTATATAATAAATATATATATATATATAACATGTTCAAAGAATTTTGTAATATATTTAAATAAATTTGTAAAACAAAATATTTATAAATTTATTTGTAAGATATTTAAAAAAATTATTTAAATTATTTTATATTTTATATAATTATATATTAAATATATATAAATGTTCATGTAAAATCATTAACACATTTATGTAAAAACATTTATATGTTCATGTAAAAGCATTTATACCTTTATGTAAGTCTGCAAAAAAAAAAGCACTATCAGGTGAAGCAAGCACCTGGGATTTACAGTGTTCAAATGAGTGAAACAAGCACTACTAGGTGAAGATTGCTTCACTCAATATTTACAGCGTTGATAGAAGTGAAACAAACTTCACTTGATATTAAATTTGCAAGATATTTAAATAAATTTACTTTAATTATTTTATATGATTATATATTAAATATATATATAAATATTTTTACATAAATGTGTTAATGGTTTTACATGAACATTTATATATATTTAATATATAATTATATAAAATATAAATAATTTAAATAATTTTTTAAAATATCTTACAAATAAATTTTAAAATATTTTATTTTACAAATTTATTTAAATATATTACAATTTTTTTTGAATATATTGTTATATATATATATATATATATATATATATATATATATATATATATAATATATAATCATATAAAATAATTAAAATAAACTAATTTAAATATCTTACAAATGTAAATATCAAGTGAAGTTTGCTTCACTTCTATCAGCGCTGTAAATATTGAGTGAAGCAAGCTTCACCTGGTAGTGCTTGTTTCACTCATTTGAGCGCTGATAATACCCAGGTGAAGCTAGCTTCACCTGGTAGCGCTTATTTTTTTTTATATGTTTTGCAGATTTAAATGAAGACATAAATGATTTTACATTAACGTATAAATGTTTTTACATAAATGTGTTAGTGGTTTTACATGAACATTTACATATATTTAATATATAATTATATAAAATATAAAATAATTTAAATATATTTTTTTAAAATATTTTACAAATAAATTTTAAAATATTTTGTTTTATAAATTTATTTAAATATATTACAAAAAAATTTGAACATGTTTATATATATATATATATATATATATATATATATTTAATATATAATCATATAAAATAATTAAAGTAAATTCATTTAAATATCTTACAAATTTAATATCAAGTGAAGTTTGCTTCACTTTCAATCATATAAACTGTTTTTACATGAATGTATTTTATATTCACCTGAGTGAATATATATCAATCAGTTTTATATGGACAACCTTATGTAAAACAGTATAGACTCTCTCTTAAACGGTCATGTAAAACAGAGTGAAGCGAATGAAACTTCACTCATTTCTGTTTCTACTGAACCCGGAATAAAATACGGGTTCCGGGTTCTCTTTCTTCCTTTCAACCCAATTTTAATTTATTAATATAATAATAATGCTGAGTTTTGATTGGTCCGCAACAGAGGAACACCCAATTCGGTAGGAGAAGATCTGATCTGTAGTTTGATTTAACTTATAAGCTGGTATCTATATATATAATGATGCTTAATTTTTAAAGTGTCCGGATTGCCGGGTCGAGAGCTGTGGTTAATTTGGATATTTGGGTCGGATTGTGGGTTGACCCGTTTTTAAATTTAAAACGGTTTAAAATAAAATTAAAAATGCTAGAGGTATGTTTCGAACTTGCAACCTAACAAAACAAGTACAACTCTTTAACCAACTAGGTTACAAAGACTTTATATTTTAAATTCAACACCAAATTTGATAAACGCAGGACGTTTTAATATTAATATAAGTTCAACTTTTTAACTAACTAATATATAATGATGTTGAATAAATGAATACTTCTGTTGGATTGTGGATTGACTCACTCATAAACTTAAAACGGTTAAAAATAAAATAAAAAATGTTATCCGTAATTTTTTTTCACGGTTTTTATATTATTACTCGTGCAAATGCACGGGCTAAATGCTAGTTAACTAATAATAAGCTGTCACAAAAAATTATAATTACATACATTTTTTGTATAAAATTCAATTTTCTTTCTATATCTATGTTTTAATGTTTAAACTTTTTATTTTTAAATGTTTCATATATATTAAACTTATTTAAGCATAATGAGAGATATTGACATGAAAATGAAAACAAAAAATTACAAACATAAAAATAAGAAAAAAAATATAAACACATTACCAATCAGGTTATCAAGTTCGTAGATCATCAGCTTTTCAAAACGAATATCAGAAAACGTTATAATAATAACATTATGAATGATACGGATCAAACGACTACGATCATTGAAAATTCGGCGATTTCTCTCCAATTAGATAGTTCATTAGAAAAACAATTGAGATGGTAACTCAAATATTTATTAATTTTATATTAGTCGGCTCAATCCAAACTCACAATAACTATCTATGGACTCGGGCATCACTTAGTATTTCTCACTCATACACACAGAATACTTTAAATACTAACGACAACAAGAGGTGGATATCTCCAGCCTCCCTAAGGTCCTGGGTTCGAGCCCGTCAGACGACAAATTTTGCGCCTGATTAAATGGTTAAATGTGTTTACGGGACTATGTGCTTAACCTACGATGATTAGTCGTACTCCAAAGAAGAAGCGGAACTAGTGTTCTAAAGAAAGACAAAGTAAGTGAGTCACTCATTTCACTTCTACATTACACATACAACAACGATTTTTCATAATGCAACTTTTACATAACACCATAAGAATCACACTAGATGTCCTTATAGAATATAAGAGCATCACAACCTCACAACTGTCAATTACATAAATTCATTAAAATCCATTAATTCATCTTTTAAATTTTAGTCTCACTAAAATAATATACATCACAACAAAGAATTCTCAATAATGACTTAGTGACGCATCTCTTTACATTGGCATTGATTTCATAAACGTTCAAAGTAATAATATTTCTAATTATTGATAAAATTTAATCGGAATAACTCTTTCTCGATTTTGAGACACGTTTTCCTTCTTGCATATAATGATGTGGTAGATCATGTAACTTCTTCAGCTGACAACATTGGTAGTGGTTCGACAAAGAAGGATTTGAGTAGAAAATATACCGAAGGAGTGGGATTTCGTGCACATTGGGTCACACTTTAGTCTTTAATTCAATGACCTCCCTCAAAGGAATTTGTTTTCATACAACGTCAAATTATGTGTAAAAAAACTCATTAAGATATTTTCATTGGCATCATAATCTAGTTCAGAATCCACTAATTCATCATGAGACACGTCATGAATAAAAACTCGCAATTCATTATTTTTAATTTCAGGATAAAAGATTTTAATAGGGGTAAGTTGGATTATGTCTAACTAACATCTCTTTTCAACATGATCAATCATTTCTTGTTTGGACAACAAATTTGAAATAAGATGAGGTTGATGACCTTAACTTTTGATACTCCACCACCAGTAACATTTTACACAATTTTGTGACTAGTGAAGAGTCGTCTGAAGTTAAGTTCAAATGAAATGCATCAAAGTAAAATGGGGATCTTTCTTGGTCCTTAGCAATCAATTGTTTACATTCCTCTTTTTGACATCTAGGGTGGCATCACAACCCAAGAGTTGTGAAGACGGATACTCGATCTCATCCTTACGAAAATTTGTTGGCTCATTTAACTCCTTCTCAGCATGCACGACATCCTTCATGTTCATATTAAATCTCTCCAAATATGTCATCTCCATCTCTGACCTTTCAACATCTGCAGGCTAGCCATGCGAATTCAATCAACGTAAAATGGGGTTATCGTCACTCTCTCATTTGCCTAAACAAAGTCAATTGCTCCAATACAGGCGAATTGAATGTATTTGTTCCCGGTGAAGGAGACACGACAATATGACGTTCAAGCCTATACATCACCTTCTACACTTGTGTTCCGTTATTAACACAAATAGATTCCGGGTAACGAGTATTCGATTTAGAGTGAGGCACCATTAATCTAACCCAATAGGTATTGGGCAATAATTGGGTGTTCTCATCGAACTCAATAAATTCTCCAAGATTATTAACGCTTCAACTAAGAAGATCATGATTCCACATATTCGTTGGCATTCCAAACAATTGAATCTATGTACCCTCCCTATCTACGTGAGGTCTTGTGATGTGTTTGGACGTAACAACTTATGGATAATATTAAACGAGGTCAGATTCCTTCATTGATTAAGGCTCTAATACACTTATCAATTGACATGATAAATGTTGTTTTAAATTCGTTTCATAGAGCAACCACTGGTAAAAAATCGACATTTACCGACGGTTTTTACCGAAGGTTTTATAAAACTCTCCAAAATACTCCCGAGAGGAACAAATCTTTCGGTATTAAAAATAGATTCCGAGGGGGGTGTAAAACCTTTTGTTTTACTAATTAGTATCGAAAGTTCTTTTTAGAACTTTTGGTTTCCCAAAAACCAAAAATAATTCTAAGTGTTGGATGTGGGTTAATTGCGAAGGTATTAAAAAAACCTTCGATTTTGCAATTCCTGAGATTTTTAATTGCGAAGGTTATTCAAAAAACTTTCGGTTTTACCTTTTTTGAAATTCTTGTTTGCGAAGGTTTTCCAATAAACCTTCGGTTTTGACTCATCCTAAAACAATTAAAAATAATTCTAAGTTTGGTAATGGTTATTTCCGAAGGGTTTTCAATAAACCTTCGGTTTTGACTAATATCAAAACTGAAAGTAATATGAAAACCTTCTGTATCTACCTCTATAAATAAAAACCATAACCCTTCTCTTTTTCATTCGACTCTCTCCTTTCTCTCTCTTCCGCGCCGCAATCGCCTCCTCCACAACCGCTTCTCTTCTTGTCTTCTCGCGTTCAGGTTAGATTCATTTGTTTTTTTTGTTGTTTATTATTAGATTTAGATTTCTTATCATGTAGTTTATATTATCTAGATTTAGGCTAGTTTAAATTATTTGTTTGGTAGTTTGATTTAGATTTGTACGTTATTGTTTAGATTAGATTTAGGTTAGTTTGTTAAATATATATGATTTTGTTAGATTTGTTATTGTGTTTGATTTAAGTTATATTAGATTTAGGTTACGATTATTTTGTTTGATTAATATATATACATATATATGAAATGCATTTAGGATGGGTGAGTCATGGCATAGTCTTCGGCGTACGCCGGAGAAACTGTCTCGGTATTACCAGAATTTGCTAGCACAAACAGAAATTACGGCACGTGAGGAAGAGGTGAGAAATATGACGCTGGAAATGGAGCAAATCAGATTGAGGGATGCGGAAAGAGGCCGGTTGCTGAGTGAAATTAAAGCGGACAGGGCTAAAATGGCACAGAAATTAGAGAATCTCGAACAGCAACTCGAATTGTTGAGGAGTCGACAGAATCAACCACCCCCTCCTCCCCCGATCTAATAATTTGTAGATTATATCGTTTGATTAATTATGTGTTTTCTTTTCCGTACGAACGATGACATTTTGATTTATTTTGTTTTAATAATTATGAATTATTATTATTATCTTTGGTTTGGTTTTTAATATGTTGTTCATGAATTATTTTCCTTTTGTTTGCTTTTCACTTTTTTTTTTAAAAAAACAGCATTGCCAAAACCGAAGGTTTTCAACTAAACCTTTGGTTTTGACCTTGTTTTAAAAAAACAGAAAAAATTCTATGTATGGGTAAGGGTAAAAACCGAAGGTTTATTTGAAAACCTTCGGTTTTGACCTTATTTTAAAAAAACAGAAAAAATTCTAAGTATGGGTAAGGGTAAAAACCGAAGGTTTATTTGAAAACCTTCGGGTTTGACCTTGTTTAAAAAAAACATAAAAAATTCTAAGTATGGGTAAGGGTAAAAACCAAAGGTTTATTTGAAAACCTTCGGTTTTGACCTTGTTTTAAAAAAAACAGACAAAATTCTAAGTATGGGTAAGTGTAAAAACCGAAGGTTTATTTGAAAACCTTCGGTTTTGACCTTGTTTTAAAAAAAACATAAAAATTCTAAGTATGGGTAAGGGTAAAAACCGAAGGTTTATTTGAAAACCTTCGGTTTTGACCCTTGTTTAAAAAAAACAGAAAATTCTAATTATGGGTAAGGGTAAAAACCGAAGGTTTATTTGAAAACCTTCGGTTTTGACCTTGTTTAAAAAAAACACCGGAAAAAATTCTAAGTATGGGTAAGGGTAAAACTGAAGGTTTATTTGAAAACCTTCGGTTTTGATCCTTCCTAAAAACATTATGTTTAAGGTCAGGACCGAGAGGTTTATTCAAAACTTTCGGTGAAACCCATAAAAACCGAAAGTTTTACTATTAACTCTCGAAATTATTATTTCACAAATTGTTAAATTAATTGGTTTTCTACCTTCCAATCTAGATTCTTAACTAATCTAATCAAGTGTGTGTTGTTTTTTAAAAATTAAGATTTTGTATAATGTTAAAATGTTTATGATTGTGTTTGATTATATAAAGAAGTGTATATATATGTTTGTGTTTGATGATGACATGAATGTGTATAAATTTTGATCATATGGATTATGTAATGTTTTAAGGTTATTAAATGTGTTAAATTAATACTGTTCAAATTCATTAGAAGATTAAAAATCAATTAATTTAACAATTTGTGAAATGGTAATTCCGAGAGTTTAGAGTAAAACTTTCGGAAATACCCATAAAAACTGAAAGTTTTACTATTAACTCTTGGAATTACTATTTCATAAATTGTTAAATGAATTGGTTTTCTTTGTTGTAATCTAGACTCCTAACTAATATTATCAAGTGTGTGTTTTATTTTAAAATTTTAGATTGTGTTTAATGTTAAAATGTTCATGAATGTGTTTGATCATATAGAGAAGTGTATATGAATGTTTAATGTTTCCGAAAGTTTTCTAATTAACTTTCGGTTTTCTTCTAATGGAAAAACCGAGAGTTATATGAAAAATTTCAGTTTTACTCATAAGGGAAAATCGAAAGTTTTCTAATTAATTCTCGGTTTTTCTTCAAATGGAAAAACCGAAAGTTATATGAAAACTTTCGGTTTTTCCCTAAGGAGTAAAACCGAGAGTTATTTGTAAAACTTTCGGTGTTCCTCTTTGTGGAAAAACCGAATGTTTTTCAATTAACTTTCGGTTTTACTCTAGGGTATCTAAACCGAAAACTCTATGATATCTCTCGGTAAATGCCCAATTGTTTTTAACGAAAGAGTCAATACCGAGGGATGGCAAGAGTTCCCAAAACTTTCGATAATGTGTCTATACCGAAAGTTATAGGGTCAAAACCGAGAGTTTTTACTCTCGGTTTTGACCCCTTTTTCACCAGTGAACATATCTTCCTCGAGAATTAAAGTCATAACAAAAGGCTCCCTAATTAGGTCTGAATCCAAAATTCCCACGGTTATAATCCGACGTCTGAAGAGTCCATCATAATAGCTTTAATTAGATTAAGTCTACCTCAATCGCTCTTTTTTTCTTGCTCTTTATTTCTAAGACAGCTACAACTCTAGGGGGCCTCTAACGTTTAAATTCAAAATATTTGGGTCCGACATTAACTGCCTTTGTCTAGTTTATCCAAACAGTCTACCTCCCAATGGCTACTACTATTGCAAAGGTTTAGGCTTCGGTCGCACAAGGTTTTAGTTGCACCACTCGAAGCCGGGTTTGCTGCATAAGTTGTGTGCCAAATTGAGACATCTCCCTCCTTTTGGTTGTGTAAATAGATTGTAGTCAAGAATTGAACCCTTTGTAGCCCTCCATCTACCACCAATGACATTCAAAACCTAACGCATAGCCTCCCGTACCCGGATATGTGAGGTGCCTTTAAGGGGTGTTGAGAAAGACGATTGAAGAGAGATGACCGATGTGACCCTTCGACTCCTCCAACCCTTTCACGATGTTCTACGTCATTTTACCCTTACCTGAGGTTGTTCGTCCACCAATCGTATCGACGACCCCCTCCTCAACAAAAATCAGCCTTCCTGAACAGTTGGCGCATCAGTGATAGACCTTCACTAACTATTTTGAGGGTGTGACTTTACACCTCTCACTCCCTCTCTCATATCATTGTGAAAATCTTCTAATTTTAAAAGTAAATTCTTTTTTGAAATTTATTTTTGTTGAAAACATAAATCAATAATGGATTTACGATGACCCTCCACAGCCATAACACTCACTTCAACTTAAATCGTTTTAAGTGAGAATTGAACCGGTGACATTTGGTCTCTTAGTAACCACTTTTGTAACTTGAGTTACCTTAGTGAGTTAATTTATTAATTATGCATATTTATTAAATTAACTAAGTCGATAAAACATCAAGTTACCACCATATTGTCTTCGGCAAGCCAATTCAGCAAGCTCTATTTTTGCAGCTACCAAATATAGACAGTCTAGCAAACTAATTCAGCAAACTTTATTTTTTTCAGCAATCAAACATTAGACAAGCCTTTTTTATTTTTTTAGGTACCAACTTTTAAACTTTGTTTTTTTTAAAGAAGCCAATTTACCATTTATCCATTTTCAGCAACCTAATTCAGTCAGCTGCTCTCTAGTTAAACTACCAATTCCTCTATTTTTTCCACAAATTATCTATCATATTTGTCGTTTTTAGAAATCTTGTTTTCAGCCTTATCTACTATGAGAACGTATTCATCATAACCAAATCTTCAGCATAACTTGTTTTCCCAATCAACTTAGCTTCTTCGTGGACTTAGTCAATTAGAATAGGTCATGGTTGCTTTTGGTGAAGACATTTTTACAGCTTCATATCCTAATTCGGAAGTAGAGGCATCACTACCTCTTATCATTGTGCAATTAGATTTGACATAGGTAACCACATTTCCCTCGATATTTAGAACTTTAACCACTTGAGCAGAAATTTCATCGCTCCATGGGAATAAACTAACACCTGGCGAACATCTCCCTTCCAAGCTCGCTCTCATTCTCACTCTCTAAAGATTAATAGACTGACCAATTATACCATAACTAATCAATATATTTCTATATGAACCAAACTCATATATTGTATAAACAGTTTTCACAGCTTCTTCTTATATTCACTCCTCTTCTAAATCAAGAAAATTAATGTTCAGCATACATGCATTTTGTTAGATATATTGTCTTTAAATAAACAGAATATATATATAAATGATTCTACAAAGAAGTTAATTAAATACAATGTTACAAAGAACGAAATCACTAAAATACAATGTTGATTCGAGGCATGTGCTTAACACATTTCCCTTAAAACAGTTCCACCGTCTCCCTTTGTGTCGTAGATTATCACAGATGGCTGTCTCCCAGGATACAATAAATCTAGTAATGATTCAGCACTGAAATCACTATGTAGCGAACTTGATAAAGTATCTGAATCAATCATCGGGTTTCAACAAATATATGACAAGTCAAAAACTCGAAGAATACTCAATTGAGTGAAGAACTCGAAGAACACTCAAAAAACAAAGAAAGAACCTTTCAAATTCTAAAAAGATAATGAAATTAGTGAAGAAAAGATATGAGATTTTTTAGAGTTCCAACATGAAAGGATATTTATTGCTGGAAATTAAACCATTCAATAAATTCATTTATCAATACAACGACTGGTAATTCATTCAACGACTGTCATTCCTTTCGATCTTATCCATTGACATTCGATTTTATCCACTAGCATTAAATTTCACACAAAAATTACATTTGAATTTGGTATAAATTTATATTTATTTGGATTAAATTAAATTTAATTTATTTATTAAAATTTTCATTTTCATTTAATTAATGGAATTAGTTTAAAACTAGCATTTAGCCCGTGCATTTGCACGATTAATAATATAAAAAACCGTGAAAAAAAAATACGGATAACATTTTTAATTTTATTTTTAACCGTTTTAAGTTTATGGGTAGGTCAACCCACATTCCGATCCAAGTATCCATTTACTCAACATCATTATATATATATATATATATATATATATATATATATATATATATATATATATATATATATATATATATATATTAGTTAGTTAAAAATTGAACTTATATTAATATTAAAACGTCCCACGTTTATCAAATTTGGTGTTGAATTAAAAATATAAAGTCTTCGTAGCCTAGTTGGTTAAAGATTTGTACTTGTTTTGTTAGGTTATAAGTTCGAAACATACCTCTAACATTTTTAATTTTATTTTTAACCGTTTTAAATTTAAAGGCGGGTCAACCCACAATCCGACCCAAGTATCCAAATTAACCACAGCTCTCGACCCAGCAATCCAGACACTTTAAAAATTAAGCATCATTATATATATAGATTAGTTAGTTAAAAAGTTAAACTTATATTAATATTAAAACGTCCCGCGTTTATCAAATTTAGTGTTGAATTTAAAATATAAAGTCTTTGTAGCCTAGTTGGTTAAAGAGTTGTATTTGTTTTGTTAAGTTGTAAGTTCTAAACATACCTCTAGCATTTTTAATTTTATTTTTAACCGTTTTAAATTTAAAGACGGGTCAACCCACAATCCGACCCAAGTATGCAAATTAACCACAGCTCTCGACCCGACAATCCGGACACTTTAAATATAAAGTCTTTGTAGCCTAGTTGGTTAAAGAGTTGTACTTGTTTTGTTAGGTTGTAAATTCGAAACATACCTCTAGCATTTTTAATTTTATTTTTAACCGTTTTAAATTTAAAGGCGGGTCAACCCACAATCCGACCCAAGTATCCAAATTAACCACAGCTCTCGACCCGGCAATCCGGACACTTTAAAAATTAAGCATCATTATATATATATATATATATTGGTTAAAGAGTTGTACTTGTTTTGTTAGGTTGCAAATTCGAAACATACCTCTAACATTTTTAATTTTATTTTTAACCGTTTTAAATTTAAAGGCGGGTCAACCCACAATCCGACCCAAATAGCCAAATTAACCATAACTTTCGACCCAGCAATCCGGACACTTTAAAAATTAAGCATCATTATATATATATATAAGTTAGTTAAAGTTGAACTTATATTAATATTAAAACGTCCCGCGTTTATCAAATTTGGTGTTAAATTTAAAATATAAAGTCTTTATAGCCTAGTTGGTTAAAAAGTTGTACTTATTTTTGTTAGGTTGCAAGTTCGAAACATACCTCTAGCATTTTTAATTTTATTTTTAACCGTTTTAAATTTAAAGGCGGGTCAACCTACAATCCGACTCAAGTATCCAAATTAACCACAGCTCTCGACCCGGCAATCCGAAAACTTTAAAAATTAAGCATTATTATATATATATAGATTCCAACACATTTTTTGTTGATAATCGAATGAGAACCTTAATAACCTAAATTGACGTGGATTCTCTATCTTTTCCTGCACACGCTTTCATTTTGGATTTGGAAGACATAGAAAACGCAGATGCACGAGTTCTTGGTGGAAGTTGTGCCATCAACACCGACTTTTGAACTTCAAAACTGATTGTCCTTCCACATCTCCGATCTCCTTACATACGCGAATAGTTTCAATATCAAGGTTATTATACATGCAAGCGAGAAATTAATCATATCTACCCCTCCAACTTTTCTATCATAATAATAATAATAGAATAAAGTTCTCATTCAGTGGCAGAGGTAGGCAACAAAAACTCTCTAAAATTTATAACCTTAAAGCTATAATACTATGTTAAAATTTTATAAAATATATATATATATATATATATATATATATATATATATATATATATATATATATATATATATATATATATGAGTTTCACAACAAATCACTAATAAAACTAACTAACTAGAATTTAAATTAATTAGTAGTTTTAATTTAACTAATTAATAATTTATTGAATATTATTATTTTTATAAAAGATATTATAATATAGGGGAAGTTTATATATATATATATATATATATATATATATATATATATATATATATATATATATATATATATATATATATATATATATATATTAATTTATAATGAATATATAAATATATATTTTTTAAATAATAAAATGTTTACAATAATATTAAGCTCAAACTTTCAAATAGGAATATAAAATGACTAGAGAAAATGTGCAGCACTATGCAACCAACTTCATATCCTTATTCTGTTTTTTTTTCTTTTATCTATTTTTATTGTTTATCTATTTATTTATAATTAAATTTTAAAACTATATATATAAATTTATAATAACTAATCTATTCATATAATTAATTTTAAAATAAATTTTTTATTAAATTTAAAATTAAATTAAAAAAGAATTTATATGATTTTAAGTAAAAAAAAATATTAAAGTTATAAATATCTAATTGAATAGTAAGTTTTTTTTGATGATTTATAAAAAATTATTTTAAAAAATTAAAATAGTTCATATTTGAAAATAAATAATAGATCTAAATATTTATAATATTAATTATTAAATATTATTACATATCTAAAATAAATTAAAATTTTAAATAAGTTGAAAATTTAAACCTGCCATGCAAGGTACGAAATAATAAGTTGAAACTAATAAACTCAGCCCAAGAACCCTTAAACATTGGGCCGAAAAATACATATTTGGGCTAATTTGTTTAGACAAATTAAGTTATAATAAATTAATAAAATGTTATATTAATTTTAGTTAATAAAAATTATAGAGATTAATCTCAACTAAACTTATACATTTTGTGCAACTAGTTAATTTAGATATATGAAATATAAAAAGTAACAAACAAAGTTCTGTTGTGTGGGAGAAATTTGATCAACTATGGTAATTTGATAATTTATTTGCGCTCGTGGTGATTTTATTTTTTTTGGACGATTTTGCCCTTGTCGCGAAACGCTAAGTCACTTAGCGTTTCGCGAAGTGACGATATGTGAAATGTCCAGATTACTCTTACTATTTAATATAACCTCCGTACTTTTTTTTCATTTCTTTTCTTCTCCTTCTCTCTCTTCCCGCTCTTCTCCTCCTTCTCTCTAAACTCCGGCGGCGGCGGCGACGAACTCGTCGGAGATCTATTCGTTCGAAATCCACTATGAGCTCCACGACGAGCACGAGCACGGTTCCAATAGGTACGTCTATAAGCATGTTTTATTGATGTTCGGTTTCTGAGATTGATTAGGGTTTACTTCCCGTTTCGCTAAGTGCCTAGCGATTCGCGAAGGCCTTCCCGTTTCGCTAAGTGCCTAACGATTCACGAAGGCCTTCCCGTTTCGCTAAGTGCCTAACGATTCGCGAAGGCCTTCCCGTTTCGCTAAGTTCCTAGCGATTCGCGAAGTATTAATTATCCGTCTCTAAATCAAATCATGTTTTTTTATTGTAGCTGAAGTTTTCGTTTTCTATAATGGAGAGTGGAAACTTGATACTGATGGAATACTGTATTTTGATGCATCTTCAATCAAAACATTTGATCTACCCCAAAGTACTCGTTATGCTGAATTACTTGATATACTCTACGATAGACTTAATCTCCAGATATCAACATACGATTTAGTGCTCCAAGTGAAGTATGATATTCCGAATATCAGAAATCCAAAACCTGTTTTTATTGATAATGATGGGGATTTGAACACATATCTATTACGCTTGATTTTGGGTCGAAGAGTGTCACCATTGTGTGTATCTGTAGTGGAGAAGTCAGCATTTACTAAAGAAAAGATGTCACTACTTACATACCCAACTCAAGAAAGTATACTACCACCACAACTTACTCAAAAATTTGTTCCACCTGTTGTACCCTCGGAATTCTTTGTTGAAAGTCAAAATGAAGCCGGAGAAACCTCTTTGCCTCACATCCCACTTACTCAGGACTTGCATGTTAATAGTGGTGAAAAAACATCAATACCTATACAACCAAGTGCAAGAAGATCATCATTGGGTACACCAACTAGTGCAAGAAAGGCATCAAATGGTACACCAACAAGTGCAAGAAGATCATCAATGGGTACACCATCTAGTGCAAGACGATCTTCAATGGGTACACCATCGACAGACCCGACAGACACATCACCGCCAGACCCCACATTTGCGATGACATTAACTAGTGAAACCGTATTGGAAGTCGGTTCGTTGTTTGAAAATAAAAAGAACTTCAACTTGCTCTATATAAATATGCGATGACCAATCATTTTGAATTCAAAGTGGAGAAGTCAAGAAAAAATCTTTGGGAACTCAAATATTTGGATGAGACATGCAAGTGGAGCTTGCGGGCTGTGAAAGGTAAGTTTTCTGAGATGTTTGAGATCCGGACATTTGAGCAACAACACTCATGCTCAGTTTTGTCGAGGCCCAAGAAAAAAATGCAAACACCAGCATGGGTTATTGGGCAGTGCGTGAAGAGCAAGTACATGGACCATCATCATAACCACTTGCCTAAGAAAATAATTGAAGACATGCAAACAACTTATGGGATATTTTTGACTTATAATAAGGCATGGAGGGCAAGGGAAAATGCTTTAATAGCTGTGCGAGGAACGGTAGAGGATTCCTATGGAATACTGCCATCATACCTTTACATGTTGGAAAAGTGTAATCCTGGTACCATAACCGACAAACAGACAGACGTGCTCGGCCACTTCAAGTATATGCTCATGTCCCTAGGCCTCTCAAATAGGGGTTTCAAATCCTTTTGCCGTCCTGTATTATGTGTTGATTCTAGTTTTCTTAAGCACAAGGTGGGTGGTCAATTATTGGTGGCTATTGCATTGGATGCGAATGAACAACTATATCCTGTCACATTCGGCGTTGTTGATTCAGAGACTAATAACTCCTGAACTTATTTCATGCAAAAACTGAGAGACGCAATTGGATTAGTTGATGATCTCGTCTTCGTATCCGACAGACACCCAAGCATCGCTAATGCCTTGTGTGCTGTTTTCCCAGAAGCAGACCACTGTGCGTGCACATATCACATAAAAATGAATATTGTTGCCAAATTCAAAAGTGATAAGTGTCATGCGGAGTTTGATTCGGCTTCAAGGGCGTACACTATCCACGAATTTAATCGGTGGTTTGACAAGATCAAGGTTAAAGATCACAGGATTGCTGCCTATTTGGAAGAAATTGGGTTCCAAAGATGGAGTAAAGAATTTTTTCCCGGTAAGCGATACAATCAACTCACAAGCAATTATGCTGAGAGTTTCAATAGTCAGAGTAGGGAAGGCAGAAAGTATCCCATTTCAGAAATGGCTGAGTATTTAAGATTCACAATATAACATTGGTTTAACGATAGAAGAGAAAGAGCGTTTAATCACGAAGAAGTTTTATCTCCAAATTATGAGAAGGTGTTACGTGAGGGATTCGAGAAGGCCAAATTCTATACAGTCCACTCGCTTAACCAATTCGAGTTTTATGTGCATGACAATCAGTCCCATTTCAAAGTCAATTTGAAAGACATGAACTGCACTTGTAGAGTATTCGAAGTTTCGGGTCTTCCTTGTACGCATGCAATGGCTGCTGCCCGTAGTCGGAATTTGGTTTCTTATGACTTCTGTTCAAGGTATTAATATTTAGCTCACGTGTTCATTCTGTTTAACCAATTAATAATTCGTTATATTTTCCCTGCACACAGGTATTACACAACTGAGTGTTGGATAAATTCATATGCCGAGACATGTTATCCTCCCGGTAATGAAGAAAATTGGGATGTTCCCGAACATATCAAGCAACGTTCGTGTCTTAAACCAAATGTGAATGTTAAGAAAGGCAGGCCACAAACAAAGCGTAGGTCATCCCAGGGTGAGGTCCGTAAGGTCCCGAGACGATGCAGCTCATGTGCTGGGCTTGGACATAATAGGGCAACATGCAAAGTAGTGATGCCTGCACCATCTACTGCACGAGCTTCATCATCTAAGCAGCATGACTCATCATCTCAACAATATGAACCTTTAGCTTGATAGATACTATGTTGTAATATATGTTGTTAATTGAACTATGGTACTGGTAAGATACTATGCGTAAGATACTATGTTGTTAATTCAGGTTTAAAGTTTATGTTGTATGTTCTAGTAGTAGTATATGAGTAGGGAAACGATGAGTAATAACTTAGCGAAACGAAGAGTACTTAGCGAAACGGGAGGTACTTCGCGAATCGGGAGGCACTTCGCGAATCGGGAGGCACTTAGCGAATTGAAGAGTACTAACTTAGCGAAAGGAAGGCTACTAACTTAGCGAAACGATGACCCCAACTTAGCGAAACGAAGAGTCAATTCGAGGTTATCTTTTTTGTACGTTGAAGGGTCAATTCAAGGGTTACACTTGTTTTTTACGTTGAAGGTTTTCTGCAATTCAAGTTCAAAATAATTTATCATCCAACTTCCAAAATATTCATCAAGGTTTACAATACATCAAAATAAGTTATCCAATTTACACAATTTACTTCAAAATAATGTTTACACTAAGGTTCGATAATCTGATGGAATAACCTGACCGCCATCTTCTGCCTAAAAAACTCCATGTTTTCTGAGGTCACATTGTGCACGGCTTGATTAGCGGTCAAGTGTTCCATATACATTAGCGTGAAGACCCCACAGTCCCCGCTCTCTGTTGCCCGTGGGACTTCTCCAACCTTAGCTGCAGCGGTTTTCACTTTGGGGTGTGGTAACCGTTTGTAAGTCATTGGTTGGATGGAGCCTTCGAAGTTGAATTTGGGGTGTGGTAACCGTTTGTAAGTCATTGGTGAAAATCATCATTGTCATCATTGTCATCTCCTCCCATAATTTCCTCATTTGTCTGTGCCTTCACATCCACACTCTTCTCATCCTTCACCTTCACATTCAAATCCTTCACCTTCAGTTTCAGATCAACCTCCACATCATCCACCTTAGCCACACCATCCAGCTTCTCACCGTCCTCCACTTTAGCCTCATCCTCCATCTTTACGTCCTCCACCTTCGCATCGTTCTCTTTTCGTTCATCCTCCACCTTCTCACCGTCCTCCAACTTAGCCTCATCCATCTTCTCATCATCATCCACCTTCTCATCGTTCTCCACCTTCTGTTCGTCCTCCACCTTCTCACCGTCCTCTTTTTGTTCATCCTCCACCTTCTCATCGTCCTCCTTTACATCGTCTTTCTTCCCATCATTCCCATCATTCACCTTCTCATCATCCCCCATAGTCTCCTGCATCGCTATCATCTCCTACAAAATAGGCAAAATTCTGGTCAGTACAAACTTAGCGAATAGACAAGTACTTTGCGAAACGACAAGTACTAACTTAGCGAATCGACAAGTACTTAGCGAAACGACAAGTACTAACTTAGCGAAACGACAAGTACTAACTTAGCGAAACGACAAGTACTAACTTAGCGAATCGACAAGTACTTGGCGAAACGATAAGTACTAACTTAGCGAAACGACAAGTACTTGGCGAAACGACAAGTACTAACTTAGCGAAACGACAAGTACGCAGAATACCTCTTTCTTCTCCTCCTCCTGTTCAACCTTGCTCTTCTCAACTTCGACATCCTTCTTAGAATCCTTAACCTGCAAAATAGGTACTGGTCAGATCAGATATGTACTTAGCGAAATGAAATGTAAAGTGCAAAATTCAATATCTCCATACCTCAGTAGTCTTTTCCTCTTCGACCTTCACAGCTTTCTTAGAATCCTTCTTCTTACTCTTCTTCTTCTTTATATTCTCCTCCATATCATCCAATCTGGTTAATAATATGGACATCCTTTTGTTGGATTTATCTAACAACTGTTTGGACATATTAAAAACCATCTTCTTGAACGACTCAAGGTGAATTTCTTGGATTGTGATTTTTAGCTCTTTGATGAGCTCTGTTTTCAGCTTTTTCATCTCCTCTTTCATCTCTATTTTCAGCTCCTCCTTCATCTCATTAAATTCACATCCAACAGAAGGTGTCTCAGCCCGAGGACTTGAGGTCGCGGAGGGGGGAGTAAGAATGCGGGCAGGAATCGATTCATAAGCAAGCTTCTTCTTCAAGTTGGCTGCTTCTTTAAGAGTAGCATCAGCCTTTCTCTTCCTCGTGGCAGGTTTGGGGGGATTCGGAGTAACTTCTTCATGTTCACTTTCTTCATCTTCATCAAAATCATCTTTTATTACCTTCCCATCAGTAAATCCCTCAAAAAAATCATCAATTGTCTCGTCGATTTGCTCAAATACCTCACCACTGTATAACCTCTTCTCCATGGAGGACTCTTCCATCTCAGTCACATCCGTGGTCTCTAGGGCAGTCTTTACCTCGATCGATGTGTTTTTCCTATTGGAATGATAGAGTAACAACCTTGGGCGTAGAGGGTCATTAATCTAATTCCTTCTGGCGAATTTAGGGATAAAGTTTTCGATGACCTCATACGTCCACACTTGAAGTGCCAATGCGAACTCATAGATGTTATATGCAAAAGGAGCATAAGGATCTTCAGCCTTCTCTTTCTTGTCAAAATATGAGGTACTGAGATGTTTCATGTTCTTGTTTAAACCCTTGAGGGTGGCTCTAAAGGTGACTTTCCCCATGGATATTGGAGGAAAGTGTCCTTGTCTTCCACCATGTTGAGTATTTTTGGAAATATAACTCTTTTTGGGTCAAATGTGAATAGGTACTAGCAAATCAGGCATATCAGCCCCATCTTAAATGCATCTTCCTTGTCTTTGCATTTGAAAAAAGCTTTCTCGAAGTCGCACATTTTCACACTCATGCTCCCTTTAAAGTATTTCACCGAGAGAGGTGGACAACAGCGCAATTTTTCTTGGTCCAACTCAGGATAAATGCCGAAACATAGGCCGATAACCAACGCATACTCCTTCATACCAAATACAAGCTTTTGCCCATTCACCATGAAAGTTATCTCCTTGGAGTTTGAGCTTAACCTCCTCATCAACATATGATGTACAATAGTTCCTGAGAACTACAAGAGGGGGCTGTGAATAATGATCTGAACTGGGTATTGTACACACTCTCCAGAAGATCCATTTCCTCGAACTTATTAACAATCTTCTTCAGGGTGAGGGCACTTTTCCACGAAATCCGACCGGGAAACTCAGTCACAGTTGTTTCTGCCATCTACAAAAGGAACAACATCATAAAAAATGTAAGAACAAACACATACACCATAAGAACTTAGCGAATCGGGAGGTATCTCTCGATTCGCTAAGTACCTCCCGATTCGCTAAGTACTTAGCGAATCGGGAGGTACTTAGCGAATCGCTAGGTACTTAGCGAATCGGGAGATACTTAGCGAATCGAGAGGTACCTAGCGAAACCGTTAACTGAACATAAGACAACATTAACCATACATAACTAATCAGAAACAAACAATAAAACTTAACATGCAAAAACCCTAAACAAAAAATCTGAAACAAACACCTAAACTTAACATGCAAAGACCAAAATCCATAAACAAAAAACCAGAAAATGATCGGCCACCACTAGGTATTTAGCGAATCGCTAGGTACTTACCGAATCGGGAGGTACCTAGCGAAACCCTAATGGCAAAAAAATATACTGAACAGAAACCCTAATGGCAAAAAAATATACTGAACAGAAACACTTAACATTACACTTAGCATGCAAAAACCGAAACCCATGAATAAAAAAGTAGAAAATGATAGGCGGGGAGAAGAATGAACAAACCTTAATGACGAACGAGAAGAAAGCAGAAAAGATCGGCCTTGACAAGATTTAGTGAAGAGAAAATGGGTTAGAGAGAGAGAGTCGGGCGGTTGAAATGAAATGTTCTGAAATTTTTGAATATATAAGGTCTAGCGCGTGTGCGTACGCGCGTCTCTTCAACTTCCGTAGCGAGTCGGAAGGTACTTAGCGAATCGGGAGGCACTTAGCGAATCGGGAGGTACTTAGCGAATCGGGAGGCACTTAGCGAATCGAGAGGCACTTAGCGAATCGGGAGGTACTTAGCGAATCGGGAGGTACTTAGCGAATCGCGAGGTCAACGAGCTCCAGCTAAGAGAGGATGGTTTGAATACGTTTTCGCTACTATATTTGTTTAATAACGAAATCGAATTCAAACCATTCTCCTAGCTGGAGCTCATAGTAATTAGCGAATCGTCAAGTACAAAATTTTTTATTGGTTTCATAGGTAATTTATCTCGTTTGACAAGGTATCAACAACAAAGTCATGGTTTTGAAGAGAACATGTGTTAGTAAAATAAACCTTATAATTTTACATGGAAACATTTAGATTCTTCAGAAAAAGCCTTTGAAGAAGCTATCATTGAACTCTAGATAAGAGAAACTTGTTTGAAATTTATTTCTTTAGCTTAATGACTAACGAAATCAAAGTCATCCAATCTTTGCTTATCTAGAGGTCAATGATAGATTCTTCAAAGGCATTTTCTGAAGAATCTAAATGTTTCCATTAATGTAAAATTATAAGGTTTATTTTACTAAAACAAGTTCTCTTCATAACCATGAAGTGATGTAGATACCTTGTCAAATGAAGTTCATGATTAACTATAAATAACAAAAAATCTTGACACTTAGCGAATCGCGAGGTACTACTTAGCGAAACGGTAAGTCCGTAGCGAAACGGTAAGTCCGTAGCGAAACGGTAAGTCCGTAGCGAAACGGTAAGCAGATCTGAAACGGAAACACATACGCTCTTATCAGACAGAGATTTTCGGCAAATATGAACGAATAACAAATAATAACCTAACGAAATGCTCAAACATGAACCAATATGAACCATATAACAAATAAGAATCAACAAATACGACCAAATATGAACCAGAACGAAATATGAAAAAGTTTTTGAAATGAAGAAAATGTAAACAAGAACATAACTGTTTATCACATCTGAAATGAACATCTACCTCGACGACCTTCAAATAGTTAGAATCGGAGACCTGCACATAAACCCTAGAATCGGAAACCTGCATGCAAAATAGATTTAGGGTTAGAAATCGGCAATAGATAAACATAAATGAATTAGTTAGGTTAGAAGAGCTTGTAAATCTGATCTGTATAGATTTGTATGGAGTGAAGGAAACTCCGTCGCCGCCGGCCGCCGTCGTCGCCGGCCACCGTGAAGTGAAGGAGAGAATTGGAGAAGAGAGAGAAAGAAATTCAAGGAAATGAAAATATTTGAGTATTTATACAAACCCCTAATCCACTTAACGAAACGCTAAGTCACTTAGCGTTTCGCGATAAGGGCAAAATCGTATAAAAAAAATAGAGTACCACGAGCGCAAATAAAATAATAAATTACCATCAGATCAAATAACCTCATCTTTGAGGTTATTTGATCAAATTTCCCCTGTGTGGAGGTTAGAGAAAATTTTAATTTTATGTTTGTTTATATTTTAAATTTAAAAGTCAATAAAAATAAAAATAAAATAAAAATTAATACATTTTAATGATTTATTAATAAAAAAACTAAATGAACTAATTTTTGAAAATACATACGTTTAAATAAACTTTTCATAATTAAATAGATCTAAATTAGATTAATCTTTAAATTATTTATAACAATTGAGTTATTAAATTCACATTCAACATAAGAAAATATTAAATTGTCCCTTGATTTTCTTTTTTAATTTATTCATATTTTGAAACTTATCAATTGCTTTAAATCAAATCTTAAAGCAAAATAAGAAAAATAAAATATTTATTTTAAACTAAGTTAAATATTGAAAACAATCCTTTGAATTGTAATTCTTTATTAAAATTCATTTGTCCAACTTAGTAATGATTGTGTTGCATGGCATACTTAAATAATGGTCCCATTTATAAATGCTTATTATTTATATTTTTTATGTGAATCCAAATATATAATGTTTAAGAACTAAATTTATTATAGGTCAAAAAATAAATCATTCTTCATCTTGATACAAAAACATAAATTAATGTAGATCTGTCTAAACATGCCTTAAAAAATGACATGATATCAACTAAACTCCAATAAACTAATCTACAATAATGTCTCCCAACTTGCATCATCTATAATAATGTTCTAATTAAATCAAATTAAGATGGAGATATTTTAATATAATTCTTGTGGGGTTTGAGAGAATAAAACTTTATTTGTCTAATATGCTTAAGCTTATCCAGTCCAGTCCAATTTTCAAATGTGATCTCATCTAAAACCAAATTAAAAATTCAAAAGAAAAGACTAAATACCTCATTTCAGATTTACATGAGCAAGTTTGAGAAGAATACACTTTATGTAATCAATAATCCAAACAAATCTTTTTATTTTACACTTGCCAACAACATCTTATTGTACTTAAGAAATCATTCTAAGTTTACCTTCACACACACACACATCCATCCCTACATCTTTGGCAGATTGAATTTATCATATTACTGCGGGTGGTGCTCTGTAATAGGCAGGGACAGTTACAGGGAAGAACATTTGTCGAACCCCTTCCGCCTTTATAATAGGAAATATGATACCAGAAGCTCCCTTTAAAAAGGAAAAAACTTCAATCAAAGTCTATTCTCTGCAGATGGTTAATTTTGCAGATAATCAAAAGAAAGTGAGCAAACTTACAGAAATGATTCGAGCTCCCATCCATAATCGTTTGGGTGAAGGAAATGGGACTAGAAGACGACCAATACCATAAACCGCAACTGCAAAGAAATGGAGAACCAAACTCAATGGTTGAGGATTTAGACCCGATAGAAGAGCAATGGGGCCCGCAGCACATTCACCTCCGAGGCTCAAATAGTCGAAACAAGCTTCGCGAATCTCCTTCCTTGCCTGATCAGGATGGGCACAGAAAACTTTGTATAAGGCTCCAGCTAGAGTATTTATTGTTGATGCCACAGGCTGTACAAATATATAAAAAATAAAAATAAAAGTTAGTTGAAAAAACTAAAAACATAACTGTCTAACATAGGAAATCTGATCATTCTCACACCAATTTAAAATAACCCTAAAGTCCCACACACTATATTGAAATTGTTAATGAGTAATGCATTTGATTAAAGGAAAATGAAGTGTTTGAGTACTGAATAATGAGTAAAGTTACTAAAAGATATACATTTTTCATGAATGATAGTTAATGATGTTTTGGCTAAAATCAAATAATTGCACACTTTTTTTCTGAAAGAATGTACAAATCACAGGAAAAAATAAAATTCATAACAAATGTAAGATTCTAGATATTTGAACTGACCTTCCTTAAAGTGTAGAAAGACTCTAGATATTTGCTTAATGATGCAGCATCATTCAAATTGCGCAGTGGCTTAAGAATATCGCGAAGAACAACAATATCAGAAAGTGCCACAGTCATGCCTCCGCCAGTTAGTGGATGTCGCATATTGAAAGCATCACCCATTAGTAGAGCGCCAGGTGTCGGATGGGGAGAAGCTGGCATACTTCTATTAGGCATTGTTCTAATATTTCCCTTGTCAATAGCAGTTAAAAATGCATCATACAGTTCAACTGGAACCTGTGGAGCCACATTGTTCTTCAAATAATTCGCCATTTCTCCATTAGAAATTGAAGGAACCTTTTGTCCAGGTACATCAACCAAACAACGTATTTCTGTGCTGCTGATTGGATAAAACAAGATTGGCGATGGATCTGCTAAAACGACATGACCATGATTTGGAAATGGAAGTAGACAATTCTCCAAGACCATCCCAACAAAGCATGAGGGAACATCAACCTAAGAAAAGTCAATTCTTTTTTGTCTTTTGTTTTTTTGAGAAAAGTCAAGAATTTATGGTTATTAAAGGGGTGAAGTTCACAAATCAAACCTTAGGATTGCAAAGGGAACGACGTAAATTTGAGAAGCATCCATCACAAACAATTGTAAGAGGAGCATAAGCTTTAAGTTCTTGACCGGTTTTTGTTTTATATTGAACACCTTTAATGGTTCCGTTGTCCTCAAGTAAGGATGTCACAGTTCCTTGCTCTAGTTTCATACTTATAATGGAAAATAAAGAAGAAAAACAACAAACAGTCACATTAAGAAGATCATATTAAGAAACCCAATGCATAGTTTTAGATTTTATTTTCACAGGGCTATTAACAATATAAGCAAGAAAAAGGGAGAAAAAGAAAACATGAAACTATTCATTGCTTATTGATCAACTCATCCATTCGTTAGATAAACCGTGAACTGTTAGGGGAATGTTATAAATTCAGGAAAATATTGATTTCCACAAAAGTTAACATTGTAAATTTGTATCCTTTTGCCTAATATAATCATAATCATCTAGAAAAAAACAGTTTTAGCCATCAATAACTCTCGGCATTAGTGAATCTTTTATTATGTTTGAAATGTTATTCCATAATCAATTATACTGAAACTCAACTGAATTTGGTTATAACCTGTTAGCAGGCAAGCATTGGTTAACCAGCATTGTAAAATCTAAGCATTTACAGAGAAATTTACAGGTTTATAGATTTGGATCAAGAACATAAACTCGCAACTAAATGCAAATCCAGTTTACGATATTCTCATGATCATTATTAAATCTTTGGCCAAGATGATGAAGAAAGCATACTTGGGTAAGGTGGCAGCTTTTCCTCGCATCCTCTGTATGAACCGACCATTATGAAAGCTTCTACCTGCCACATCAGCATGGAACTTCTCCAATGGGTAAGGCAGTCTAGTAGTTCGACCATCTTTGAAAAGTGCATATCCAAGCACCCTCTGGGCATCAATTTCATCCACACAGTCTGATGAATTAAATAATTCATGAATCAATGTATAGAATTCAAATAATTTGAAGATCATGTATCATTTTGCATACCCTCAAGGCCTAATTCAATAAGCTTCAAGTATCCTCCAGGCTGCAACAGTTCCCCAACTATTCTGTCTGGCTCTGTTAGATCTCTTTCAATTACATGAACTCGACGGCTATCCTACAACAGATCCACACAACACTACATGAAATCACTTGTTCCATTATTAATCCATTGTTCATATTCTTAAGCCTGGTTTCTAGTTCCAATTCAATCCAGTTCTTATCAAATATACTAGTATTGAAATGGAGAATCAAACACAAAAACAAATAGTCTTAAGACAAGTGAACGATAAACAACTTTTCTCCTAACTTAGTGCTTCATTAACAAAAATATGTCACCTTTCCGAGGGTATAAGCAAGGGCAGCACCGGCGACGCCAGCGCCGACGATGATGATATCAGTTTCGGATTCTTCTCCGGGTCGGACCTCTGGGTTTGCGGAGCTCCGAATGTAATCATTATTGATATCGATTCCGCGTTCCTGTTCATTGCATCTCTTGGGTTTCCGTCGGAAAATGTAGAGAAGGTAGAAGGCGAGCAGAGAAACGAATAAGGTCTCCGCAGTGTAATTGTTCACCATCTCTAACGCCATTGCATGAAAATCTCGGCTGCTGGTATTCCTTGGCTCCTTCCACCTACGCACAAATTCTTCCGAATTTGGAACTGCAAATGCCGCACCTTCACTTCAACAGCTGGAAGATGATGATGAAGATGAATGAGAATGAGGTATATAAAGCAGTTTATGGGCGAAGAAATGGTGCAGGATAGAGAATAATAGAGATGTCAATTGGGAAAGGATAACCAATTCGGATCGGTTTAACTCAATCCTAACATTCCTAGTAAAAAAATTATTTACACAAAATTATAAAAAAAAATATATAGGTTTGTTTAAGTGAACTTTTAATTAAAAATGGTAAAAATGAATTTAAGAGATTAAAATGTCCAATTTAACAAAAATGTTTTGAATTAAAACGTGACTATAACGGTAATATAATACTAGTTTTCTTAATTAAAAATAAAATAAAATAAAATAAAAAATAAAAAAATTATGGCCTTATTCGATTATAAGTTTTCTAAAAAATGAAGAAAATGAGGTAATGATTAATTTTAATAAAAAGATTTTAAAAGGTATTGATATATATAAATAAAATATAAAATAATAATTTAAATTAGAATGTATTTTAGTTAATGATTTGAGTAATATGATTAATAAGAAATAATTAATTAAAAAATTAATTTGATAAAGATTAAAATAAAGATTTGTAAAGAACCAGAACTATAATATAATATTAAATAAATTATTCTCTTTTATTAAATTTAAGGATATAAAATTATACCACCTATTTATAAATCATCATTATAAATTATTTCAAAAACAAAAACACATTAATTATTTATATATATATATAATAATAATAATAATAATAATAATAATAATAATAATAATAATAATGTTTTCCTAAAATAATAATAATAAATAGAGAAGTAACATAACTCTACATTCATGATCTGAACTTCAATCTTTTTAGTATTATCTAGTTAAATATAATATATATATATATATATATATATATTTCTTTTTTTAAATTTAAAAGTTAACATATTCTTTCAAAACCCTACCTTCAATGTTAAAATCATAATAAATTAAAGTTTAAAATTTATTCACAAATACATCTAGTTATTAAAGTCACTTGTTTTCCAAAATAAAATATAATGTCAAATATGGAAACTATTTATGTAAGTCCAATTTATAACCATGATCAATTTATAATGGTTTAAATCTCAATTATAATAGATTTTAACTAATTGATTAAGTTAATTAATTAAAATTTTGGCTTTATATTATATTTTTCTTACAAAAATTCTTAAATTAAATAAAAGAATCTTAAATATCTTAATGATTAGAATTGAATAAGAGTTTAACCGGGAAATTTGACTAAATGACCTTAAAGATTAGACTATTTGACTTTTTGACTCCTCTTATAAAATAAAAGTGTTGATGACACTTTTATATTTTTTTTGACGAAATTATTCATATCGCGAGACACAACCGGCATTCGCGAATACCGGGTGCGTCTCGCAACTGGAAGTTGCGTCTCGCGACATGGACAATTTCGTCAAAAAAATATAAAAGTGTCACCAACGCTTTTTTATAAGGGATCAACAAGTGAAATACCCCATCTTTAAGGCCATTTAGTCGAATTTCATTTCCCGTTTAATCATATAAATATGATCTTATTTTATAAAAAAACAAAAAGAATCTACAGAAATAGCATGAAACTTGATTGGTAAATCGGGTCGGTAACCATCAGGTATGTCCTGATCGGTGACTGTGACCAGACAGGGTCCGAAAGATAGTGGTGAGAGAATAAACAATAGCGTGAAACAAATAATTTAATTAATTTCTTAGCAAAAATATTGAAATTAATTAATTGATGATGACTTAATACCAAGATTGGTTAGTTTGGTGTCATTTTATTGTGTAACGTGCTGTGGTCCCCCGTAGTTCAATTTTTTTTTTCTAACTGGGTCCTGTTCTTTTTGGACTTAATAAATTAAACAAAACGTCTTAATTTTGTAGTTTGTTTTGGATGAAAATAATTTTCATTATGTGAGAAGGAGTATTTCACTTAAATTGTTGCAAACAAGAGATTATTTTTTTCATGCTCAAAGTAATTTCAAATTTTTTAGTATATCATTAATCATTTTTTCAACTAGAAATCCATAATCCACTATCTCAAGATCAAGATACCTTGCTTTACAAAGTCATTAAAATAGAAACCAAAATCATACCTTAGATGTTAAATTCGATCATTTAGAGCTTGTTTGATATTGTTTTTTTTTTTATAACTTTTTTTATTATTAAAAAATCATGTATCACATTATATTTCTTTTCATTCATTCAATTATTTGATTCATCAACTAAATATTAAAATATTAACATTTATTTTTATAACATTTAAAATTTAAATAAAAAAATTTATAAAAATTTAATAAATTCAATTTTTGTCAATGAATAAGATATATATATTTTTTTTTAAATCAGTTAAACTCTAAATCACCAACTTCTCAAAATCTCACTCAAAGTAGTTGAAATCTCATTCTAACTAAGGATCCTTGTGGTTCCGAAGGATCCAGCTACAGAAGAACCAGAAATTTTGATCTTGAATTTTATTTAGATCTTTTCCAAACTAGACTAATAAGACTTTATATTTTAAATTGCACACTAAATTTGATGAACGCGAGACGTTTTAAATTATAAGTTCAACTTTTTAACTAACTAATCTATATATAATTATGCTTAATTTTTAAAGTGTCTGGATTGCCGGACCGAGAGCTGTGATTAATTTAAATTTATAGATGAGAGTAAATTAAAAATGCTATCACATTTTAATTATAATTTTTTTCTTTTGATTTTTATATCATTACTCGTGTAAATGTACGAGGTATTTACTAGTTTTAGTTAATAATTAAAAAAATTCAATTAAATGAATTATTTATGATGGGATGATACTTGATTTTGGAATGAATTCAAATAATTAAAATCAAACTAAGACCTAACTCAACAATTTGTTTAATTCAATCAAAACAAAGGTAACTTTGAATTTGGGCAGTTGTTATACTCCATGTTTTAATAGTCTATATCAGGATTTTAATTATTTGAGAATTTTTTTTAAATAAACACACGTCTATATTATTAGTCTAACGTATGTTTTTTCTAGTTAGTTTATCATTTTTAAAATAAAATTATATTTATAGACGTATTTATTATAGATTAAATATATTTTTTTTGATATTTACCCTTATGTTTTGTTATAAAAGTGTGATATAAATAATATTTGAAATCTAATGTAATTTAGATGACTAAAAAAAGTATGATATATTAAAAGATTTGAGAAATAGATTTGATAATTATTTTCATAAAACTTCGAAATGATATAATTTTATGTACGATTTATTAATTTGAATGTATTTGTGTTTTAAAGTAAGTATTTTTTTCGAGAGATACAAATTTGAAACTAACAAATTCAGTTTAAATAACTTAAAAACTGTTTAATTTGTTAAAATAGTTGAAAAAAATCGAAGACATAAAGATTGATATTTTTTTTATAAATGTAATAAACTAATAAACTAATTAAAAAGTTGAAAATATTAAGTTAAAGTAAGAAGATATACGTTTGTTCGTTCGAAAAAAGCTCCAATGGCTAAAATTATGATGGGTTTAAATGACCCAATTCAAAGTTTGAACATTATTAAGTGAATACTACCCAAATTTAAGAATCAAATAACCATTTAACCTAAAAAAACAAATAAGCAAAAGTTTTAATTTTCCCCCAAACAATTCTATTAGACATTTCTTCAAATCTGATTAAAAAGATTGAATATCTTCAAAAACATAACTTAATCTAATCGGTCTAAATTGAAATAAAAATTAATGGAACCGATCAAACCAAATAACTGACTATTTATGAAATTACAAAACCGAACTTAATAGTTAGATTGTTTGGTTTAGTAGCGGTTAATTGCAAATTAACCGATTATAGTTAAAATTAAAAAACATATACATAATAAGAGTGGATATATGTACGGCTCACCCAGAAAAAAAAAAGTAAAATTATTTTCTAATTTTTTTAAATTTTCATTTATTATTTGTTTATTTAATTCTAAAAAATGACAAAATTCACATTTATCCACATGTTCTATCCACAATTTTCTTGTTATTTTATGAACTTATAATTTTTTTAAGCTCACCCCCAACTCAAATTTCTAGACCCGTCCTGATTAAACTTATAGTTATTCCTAACCATTTGTTTTAATATTAACTTTGTAGTACCTAACCTTTTAGGTGAGAATTGAATTTGTGACTTTTATAATCGACAATAACCAACTTCAACGACTTAGTTGTGCATCTTAGTGTATAAATCGATCAAACCAAAGAAGTTATACTCATAACTCTGAATGTCTTAGTAATTATGTATTTCGTTACAATTTTTTATTATCTTTTTCTCACCAAACATTTGCTTGATTCACTACCCTGAAATTTGGCAGCTAAAAACGTGAAAATGGTTGTCAAACTTATCGAACATATTAAAGAAAAACAAGTCATAAAAATCATATAAATCCAAAAACACATCTCAATTTCATTGAAGAAAATCATCCTCTTAATATTGTTACAAAACTCTTTCAACACAATAAACATCGATACATTAACCTTAATAGGCATTTTCTCGCCCATTAAAAGTTCATTTCTGCAGTTCAAAGGAAGAGCTGCCCTAACTCAAATACTCTAGGCAAAAGAATTATTTTCATCACAATAAAGTTTCTTTTTTTTTCTCTTTTATCAACTCTCAGTCTTGCATGTAGAGAGGTTAATTATAAAATCATATTTAAATACTTAGTTTTGTTAGACTATTAGTTTTATAACAAATTAAAATTTAAAATGATTTAATTCAATTAAGAAGTAATAGAAACCAATTAATCACCAAATAGGGGGTGGTTATTAGTTGGGGAATGACCAAATGAGAAGTAGGTTGTAGACCGGTCATGCGGGACACATTTTTTTTCTTTATACTAATTAATGGGAGAAGTCTCAAATCTATCACTGAATTTACACGAGATATTCACCTATACCCATTGTACCCTTTGCGTTTTTTCTGTTAATGATATTTATTTTGTTGTTTTATTTCTAGGTTTGCTTATCAATCCAATCCAATCCAATCCATAAATAAAATATATCAACTAAGCAACCAATTATACATGATTTTCTTTTAGTAGTTTCTTTTTAATAAAATTAATATTTGTTAATAAATAAACAAGACTTATGAATAATATTAAAATCAAATTATATTATCCTCTCTTCTAGCCTAGCAACAACAAGTTGTGGATATTTCAGCTTCCTTGAGAGATCCTTGGTTTGAGCCCGTTAGGCAATAAGTTCTGCACTTGATTAAATTGTTAAGTTTGTTTGCAGACTACGTGCTTAACCCTTGTGACCACATTTTTATTTTCCAAAAGTCAAAATACATTTTCATTTAGGTTTAGTAGGGGTTTTTAAAAATTTAAATTTAATATATTAGAGTATGCTAGTGAAGAACTCATTTTGTCAACCAAATATACAAAAACAATTTAAAGATAAAAATCTTAAGATATATATGTACAATAATTATTATCATGCATTAATGCAACTACTTCTGGTCCAACAATTTATCACATTCACTATTGTCTAAAAGTGATGTTGATGCTTGTTTTTAATTTCATAATAATCCACATATAAATAAATAAGTATTTGGTCAATTGAAAGTTTTTCTTCATGAGTAAAACAAAATTACATACATCACTGATGCTTGTATAAAGAAACACTAAAAACCAATTTCAAATAAGTATAGAAACAAATTTCAATTGTCACATTGAAATTCTTAATAATAGCAATCTCATCAAATGCCTTCATATTCTTTTTATTATGATACATATCTTTTTTAGATTTGATAGGGGAGAGAATGAGAGAAGAAAAAAAATAATGTAAGGAGAGAATAAATTTTATTTATTTTTTTTCAACCAATTAGATTACATTAAACTATTCACTTTTATAAATTCTCTATTCCTATTATTTCTATTTATAAATAAAGTAAAACTTATATAAATTAATACTCGATGAATTAATAACCTCGATAAAATTAATAATTTGTCAAGTTCCAATTTCAGACCAATACAAAATTGGACCCAATTGATAAAATAATAAGTAACTTTTTTGAAATCCTAATGTATATATATATGGGGCATAATGAAACTATAAATTAATAATTGTTAAAAGATTTTAAATTCTAAGATTGTCTAGTAAAAAAATAAATCTATAGTCTCTTATTTTTTGTTGAGCTTCAAATTTATATTGTGTTTATCTTTAAATCTCCTCATTGGACTTAAGAGTTGGGGTATTTTCTTCTTGTATTGCAACAAAAAATTGTGAAGAGTTGTTGCCTCTTGCAATGCTTCTTTCTGAGTGACCGGTTTCAAAGCTATTGAATCATCTTCAACTTCGTCATCGACCGAATTTTGAATGGTATCCGCCATAATTTCTTCAATGCTTTGAACCTTGTAACATTCATTATTTTCACCAAGATAATCTAGCAACTGACTCATATACATTTTGTGCCGATAATGTATGCCCGTAATCAAATTCTCAAGCTCAAGAATGTCCTCTCCATAATTTACATCGTTTAAATCACTTGAGCCGGTTGGATTCATCGAACGAATTCTGTAGTGTCGATTGCAATTTTCTATGGTCTCTTGTTGCACATTTCTCTAAGCTGAGACGACCAAATTGATAGCATATAAAACATTAATCTTTTTCGGAGAAGAAATGTCCAAATCATATCCTTTCAAAATCTTACGGTAAAACCTTTTACGATAGTATATTTGAAATACTCTTTGTTGGGTCAAATTATTTTGACTAAATGTTGAAATAGTTTAACCACTGAGATTTTGATGATGAAATAACTTATGAGTTTTGATACAGGTGTATTGAAACAATATGTCATAAGACTTGGATCTAATGAGGGTCAATAGACCGATTTTGGCTTTCATTGCATAAAATTAGACTTACAGTCTAACTCATCGGAGTTAGACGTGTAGTCTAATAGACGTGTAATTAGACGGATAGTCTAATAGATACACGAAATTAGACGTAAGTCTAATGCATAGAATTAGACGGACAGTCTAACTCATCGGAGTTAGACGTGTAGTCTAATAGACGTGTAATTAGACGTGTAGTCTAATGAATGCACGGAATTAAACGTACAGTCTAACTCATCGGAGTTAGACGTGTAGTCTAATGAATATAAAGAATTAGACATAAGTCTAATGAATACACGGAATTAGACGTACAGTCTAACTCATCGGAGTTAGACGTGTAGTCTAATGAATGTAAAGACTTAGACGTAAGCCTAATGAATACACGGAATTAAACGTAAGTCTAATATGCTTATAATTAGACGGGTAGTCTAATTGATATTCGGAGTTAGACGTGTAGTCTAATATATTTGCAATTAGACGGGTAGTCTAATTTATGCAGAATTAGACGTGCAGTCTAACTCAGTGGAGTTAGACGTGCACTCTATTAGAATATGGAAGTTAGACATGCGTCTAACTCCTTCAGACAAGTCTGAGGTAGAACCGGAATTAGACGTGCAGTCTAACTCAGTGGAGTTAGACGTGCAATCTAATGGTTATTGGATAATTAGATGTGTAGTCTAATTAATAAAAGTTAGACGTGCGTCTAACTCCTTCAGACAAGTCTGAGGTAGAACCGGAATTAGACGTGCAGTCTAATTCATTGGAGTTAGACGTGTAGTCTAATGGTTATTGAATAATTAGACGTGTAGTCTAATTAATGAAAGTTAGACGTGCGTCTAACTCCTTCAGACAAGTCTGAGGTAGAACCGGAATTAGACGTGCAGTCTAACTTAGTGGAGTTAGACGTGTAGTCTAATGGTTATTGGATAATTAGACGCGAGTCTAATTCTATTAGACCAGGCGGTCTAATGAACGTTTTTATATTAGAAGGAGATGACTTATTTCATTAGACTGATTTTCACAATCCGTCTAACTGAAATACGTCTAATGCTCAGTTTAAGCAGTACACTTGAATCTAGCATTTCACCTACCCACGTGCTATAGTTGTACCCTACTTCTGCTCCACTTTCTTGTGAAGATTAGTACAAAAACTATATGCATCCAATCAAGGAATGCCACGTAAGAGAATTTCCCTCACATTACCTATTTTGCAGGTACATCCCTGATGGAAAATTCGGCGCACTACCAGTTTTGTACGGCCACGATCCTTGTGCTCAGAACCTGTTGTGTACAATGGAGGCTTTCAATGGAAGAGTGCCACGTATCTTTCTTGAAGATTCGACCATTATCTCATACTCAGTATTTAACAAATCTTAAGGACAACGGACAATCTGCCTCACGAACAAGCGAATACAACTAACAAGCAATCTGATTTTGCAGAGAGAGAAACTACTCAATCATCTTGCTTACTGAACTGTGAAGCTTCTTTCTGATTGTACTGTGTGTGAATCGAGAGAGAACTAGAATCAAAACACCTTTAGCTGTGTGATATTCTTCATCTTGTAATTGAACAGAAGTGTTCTGTTCAATAGTGAGCTAAGTGTGTGTGTAAACTGTATTTGATTCGAACCATATTATAGTGAATCCTTCCGGTGGTTGGAAGAAGGGGTGACGTAGGAGAGTTTCTCCGAACATTCATAAACAAACTGCTGTGTTCTTCATTTCTGTCATCTTTTCATATTTCATCTTGTGTGTTTCAAACCGAAGTAAACAATTCCGCCTTGAATCCGTTTCAAGTATTTACACAAGTTTGCGTAGAATAGAAAGCGAATCAAATCCCTAACAGGATTTCTTTCAAACCGTTTTTCATAAGCCTTCATCCTTAGCCAGACCCCAGTCTCTATCGATAAAGCCGATCCTATCACTCTTATTATCCCAACATCACATGGTTGAAATTTTGAAATCATGTTTGGCGGTAGAAAAAATAACCGTCTCAACCGCCTTCTTTATGATTAGCTCTCTTATTATATTCACAAGCTCTTGATATTGGAGAAACCATTCAAAATTTATTTTCCAAAAGTCAAAATACATTTTCATTTAGGTTTAGTAGGGGTTTTTAAAAATTTAAATTTAATATATTAGAGTATGCTAGTGGAGAACTCATTTTGTCAACCAAATATAAAAAAAAACAATTTAAAGATAAAAATCTTAAGATATATATGTACAATAATTATTATCATGCATTAATGCAACTACTTCTGCTCCAACAATTTATCACATTCACTATTGTCTAAAAGTGATGTTGATGCTTGTTTTTAATTTCATAATAATCCACATATAAATAAATAAGTATTTGGTCAATTGAAAGTTTTTCTTCATGAGTAAAACAAAATTACATACATCACTGATGCTTGTATAAGGAAACACTAAAAACCAATTTCAAATAAGTATAGAAACAAATTTCAATTGTCACATTGAAATTCTTAATAATAGCAATCTCATCAAATGCCTTCGTATTCTTTTTATTAGGAAAAAGATATGATAGGGGAGAGAATGAGAGAAGAAAAAAATAGTGTAAGGAGAGAGAATAAATTTTATTTATTTTTTTCAACCAATTAAATTACATTACACTATTCACTTTTATAAATTCTCTATTCCTATTATTTCTATTTTTAAATAAAGTAAAACTTATATAAATTAATACTCGATGAATTAATAACCTCGATAAAATTAATAATTTGTCAAGTTCCAACTTGAGACCAATACAAAATTGGACCCCAATTGATAAAATAATAAGTAACTTTTTTGAAATCCTAATGTATATATATGGGTCATAATGAAACTATAAATTAAAAATGGTTAAAAGATTTTAAATTCTAAGATTGTCTAGTAAAAAAATAAATCTATAGTCACTTATTTTTTGTTGAGCTTCAAATTTATATTGTGTTTATCTTTAAATATCTTCATTAGACTTAAGAGTTGGGGCATTTTCTTCTTGTATTGCAACAAAAAATTATGAAGAGTTGTTGCCTCTTGCAATGCTTCTTTTTGAGTGACCGGTTTCAAAGCTATTGAATCATCTTCAACTTCGTCATCGACCGAATTTTGAATGGTATCCGTCATAATTTCTTCAATGCTTTGAACCTTGTAACATTCATTATTTTCACCAGGATAATCTAGCAACTGACTCATATCCATTTTGTGCCGATAATGTATACCCGTAATCAAATTCTCAAGCTCACGAATGTCCTCTTCATAATTTACATCGTTTAAATCACTTGAGCCGGTTGGATTCACCGAACGAATTTTGTAGTGTCGATTGCAATTTTCTATGGTCTCTTGTTGCACATTTCTCTAAGCTGAGACGACCAAATTGATAGCATATAAAACATTATTCTTTTTCGGAGAATAAATGTCCAAATCATATTCTTTCAAAATCTTACGGTAAAACTTTTTACGATAGTATATTTGAAATACTCTTATTATCCCAACATCCCATGGTTAGAATTTTGAAATCATGTTTGGCGGTAGAAAAAATAACCGTCTCAACCGCCTTCTTTATGATTAGCTCTCTTGTTATATTCACACGCTCTTGATATTGGAGAAACCATTCATAAACAACTTTCTCCATGTCCGGGTACTTTACTGGTTTGTGACGCTTGAAAGATCCACCTTTGTCAAAGTCAACTAATAAGAACTCTAATGATCACTTTAGAGTGTTTGATATTATTCCTTGACTAACTTTCAAATTAAAAGTTTTTTCAACCCACTGCACCAAATTTTGTTGAGTGTATTCTTGGTGATCTCTCTTATACTCGCATAACATTTTTCGTTGTTCATTGGCCATAGTTGATTTTTGAACACCTTTTAGTTTAGGCGTCAAAGTTGATTTGATTTTAAAAAGTTTCAATGGATATTTTATAGCGATCAATTTCTAACCATATTTAATGTATTACGTTGATACCATGTTCTAATTTTTGGTAACATAAACTAACTTTTTACTTATTTAAAATTAATAAACTTGACAAATTTAATTAATTTATTAAGGTACATTCACCTTAAAACTTTTTTTCTTAATTTATTTTTCATCTCTAATTAATATATATTGTAACTAGTGAATTAATTTAAAAATGTAAACATCATACGTAAAATCGTTTTAAATTAATAAATTATTAATTTATCGATATAATAATATCTTACTAAATTAATAAAATATCACCTCCCAATATTATTAATTTATAAAGGTTTAACTGTAAGGAGACATTAAGCCTAAATGACAAGACATAATCTGCAACCAACTGCTTGTGCCTTTCAAGTAGTTCAAAATGTTTCTTTAATTAACATTAAATATTCTTTTACTTGTACGTTAATAAAATATTTAACCAACTAAATTATATTATTTTAATTTAATAGAACATAAAATAATTACAGAATTAAAAAAAAATTATTTTTTGACTTAGGGAACAAATTTTTAAAAAATATAACCACACTCGTTAGTGTCCTTTAAAATCATAAATATTTAGGAGTAAACTCGAGATTTTAATTGACTTATTCATAATTAATCAGATAATTATTTATTTAATTTTATTTTTTTTCTTATAGTATCTTACTATTTTTGCGATGAAATTGACACAAGTGGAATATATATACCATTAGCGGCGACACAAACCGTCGCTAAAAACCCAAATACCGACATTATTAATTATTAGCGCCGACGAACAAAACCGTCGACCATCATCGCTAAAGAATTTATCGTTAAGAGAAACTGATTTTTATCCACAACGATATTCCCTTAATGCCGACGTTGATAATCCTTTCTGGTTCCATTATCAGCGGCGGTGTTAGGAGAGAGTTGACGTTGATAAAGAAAGATATTAACGTCGGCTCTCCCATAACGCCTACATTAATATCTTTCTTTATTAATGTCGACTTTCCCCAACGCCGACGTTATATCGTTATTTATCAACGTCGACTATCACCTAACATCGACGTTAATATATTTCTTTATCAACGTTGACTCTTCCCTGACGTCGACGTTTATAATGCTTGTTTATTAACGTCGGCTTTCCCCCAACGCTGACGTTATATCATTATTTATCAACGTCGGCTATCACCTAACATCGACGTTAATATATTTCTTTATCAACATTGACTCCCCCTAACGCCGATGTTGATAATGTTTGCTCTCGGGGTTTTGGTATTTTTTTGAATTTTTTAAAACCTTTTTCATATATTGTTGTACTGTCATCTTGTTAGAAGGTTTACATCTTAAAGGATGTTCGTTTTGTTTTTATGAATAAAGGAGAGCAAGCATGACACCCCCACAAGCCATGACCCTCGCTTAAATTTAAAGCGCCTTCAGATGGAATCGAATCCGTGACCTTTTGGTCTCTTAAGCCGACTCTTACCACTAGGCTACCTTGGTGGGATATGTTCGTTTTGTTTCATCCATGAAACATGGTAATATTAGCTTTTACTCTAGACAATGTGTTCACTAGTGACACAAGTGTCTCATCCAGACATGGATATTGAGACAATACAAAACATTGCATAAGATTCGCGTTATCTTTCGGACCGATGAAAACAATATATTAATCTAACACAACTGTAGTCTAAGGACCTTCTACGTGAGATATCCAATATGTTCCATTATTCTTCGGATTGGTAAACGTGGTGTATAATTCTCAAGCTATTATGATCCGAAGATCAACTATGCGAGATAACCGAAAGATTTTTATCCTTGTGCAGGTGAACGTCTTACACATACATTAATTTCAAACTATTATAATCTGAAACTATTATAGTCTGAATACCAACTACGTAAACAATATTTATATAATTAATAATTAATAATTAATTATTATCTTTTTAATTTATTTATTATTAAAAATATTGTACTATTATTATTTAATATTCTGATTATTATATTTAATAACTAATGTAATTTAATTATAATATAAAAATTAATCTATAAATTATATTTATTTAATTTAAATATTATTGATAATTGTAATAAAATAAAAATAATATATATAATAAACAATATTATTTATAATATAATTAAAATATAATTTTTTTATAATAATAATTAATAGAATTATTTTATACTAATAAATATATATTTTTTATTATAAAATTATAATATTTGACTATTTTCAAAAGTTTTATAATATTAAAATTATTATATATAATAATAATAAAATAAACTATATGAATATATTGTATAATAATAAATTGTATATAATAGTAATATAAATAAATGATATAATGAAAATTAAAAATAAGTCATATAAGAAAATTGTTGTATTTAGGATTGACTAATTACAATTTTATATCAATTAAGTATAATATTAGGTATAGATCATACGTGTATAAGTTTATACCAATATTAAAAACTTAACCAACACCATATTAAACACATATAATATAATATAATATAATATAATATAATATAATATAATATAATATAATATAATATAATAATGCTTAATTTAAATTTACTTGGTTTGTCGGATCGAAAGCTGTAATTAATATATATATATGAGAGTAAATGAATACTTGAGTCGGATTATAGGTTGATCCGTCTATCAACTTGAAATAGTTAAAAATAAATTTGAAAGTGATTATGCATGTTTAAAACTTGCAACCCAACAAAATAAATACAACACTTTTACTAACTAGGCTAATAAAACTTTATATTTTAAATTTAACACAAAATTCATGAATTTGCGACATTTCTAATAAAATAAGTTTAACTTTTCAATTAACTATACAACTCTTTAAGTAAATAGGCTAACATGACTTTATATAATAAATTAAAAACAAAATTTGATGAACGTGCGACATTCCTAACAATATAAGTTTAACTTTTTAACTAACTAATATATATATAATGGTTAATTTTAATTTGCTTAGTTTGTCGGGTCAAGAACTGTACTTAATTTGGATATATATGTGAAAGTAAATGGATAATTGAGTAGGATCATGGGTTGACCCACCCATAAACTTGAAACAGTTAAAAATAAAATTAAAAATGTTATATGTATGTTTCGAATTTGCAAACTAACAAAAACAAGTATTACCCTTTAATTAAGTGTGATTGAGATGTGATTTGTCGAGAAAGAAGAGGCCGGTAACAAATGATAATGAATAAAAAAATATGAATCAAATATTTGATTAACCAAAGTGTATTGAACTAGCTTGATCACATGAAAAGAAAAGAGTTTTCTCCTTGACAGGGAAAGAGACACGACAAGATGAGGGACAAGGACTACGTAGATAATAACAAGAAAGGACTAGTCGAGATGAAGGGACACTTGAATTGTATATGAAGATCAAGAGTAAAAAAACTCCAACGACTGACTCTAGCTAAAGGGACATAATTCCCTGTGAAAATTTACCACTATAGTGACTTAACCTTTTTCGTTGGCAAGAAGCATTAGACGCCCCTTTCTCTAACACTAGATAAAATGTCTTATATAAAAAAGTTTATAATTCTTGACCCTCTCACTTTTGAATTTTTTAATGAAATAATATAAATCTTTTTTCAAAAACATTGTTCATCATTCTTTGATGCCTTATGTGTTGAAACAAACCAGGTAGACTTTTTTTACAATAAATAAATTAAAATTTCATAAAAGAGGGCAAGGCCCGCCTTATAAATGGGGCGGGAAAAATGATGTGGGCAAGTGTTGGTCCTTATCATTTTCATTTTTCTTGAAGGTAGAGAAAGAAAGGAAGTCGACCATTCATTGATTTTTTTGAGCTATTTTTTAAATACTAATAATTTCTCGCTATATAAAAAAATAAATGAATCATGTTTAACTTGTGAGTACGCTCACTAACTATTCACAAACACATTTTAATCATTCTCAAGGATTAATAAGGTAGTTAACTAAACTATAAAAAAATGCAGCTTCCAATATCTTGCTCACCTAGATGGTCGTGATGGGGCATGTGTTCTTCATGCCTCCACTAGCCAAACCAATCATAACTTGCTCTCTTTGTGTTTATTTCCCATATTCCCTACTTATATGTCATGCTTTATCTAATATTGGAACTAGGCTTTTATGTAGGTTGACTAACTTCTACGATCGTTCTTTCTTTCCCCGATCACGAGGTTAAATGTTGATTGAGATTGTTGATTGGTTTGCCTAGGGATAAGAGACGCGTGAAAATGTGATTGTGATATTGTTTACCGACAGATAAGAGACCGACAAAAAGTATTGTGAGGTCACGAGATTAGAGATCGATTGAGATTGGTGATTAGTCTGTTGAGGGATAAGAGGAGTGTAAAAGTGTGATTGGTGGTTCATTTGTTGAGGGAAAAGAGGCGTGCAAAAATGTGATTTAGATTGGTGGTTTGTTTGCCAAGGGATAAGAGACGTGTGAAAATATGATTGAGATTGACGGTTAGTTAACGAGGTATAAGAGGCGTGTGATTAAGATTGATGGTTGGTTTACCGAGTGATGAGAGGCTGATAACATCGGTTTGTCGATGGATAAATGACTTATGAACGTGTGATTGAGATGTGGCTTTCCAAGGGATAAGAGGCCGGTAACAAAGGATCATTATGTGATGAGATTAGAGGTCGATTAAGATTAATGGTTGGTCGGTAACAAAGGATCGTAAAGTCACGAGATTAAAGGTCGATTGAGATTGTTGATTTGTTTTCCAAGGGATCAAAGGCATTTAAGTGTGAAAGTTGAGGTTATGAGATGAAAGGTCGCACTAGTAAAAAAATAACATTTACCGACAGATATTACCGAAGGTTTTATAAAACTCTCCTAATTGATCCCGAGAGAATAAAATCTTTTGTTATTGAAAATAGATTCCGAGAGGGGTCTAAAACTTTCGGGTTTACTAATTAGTACCGAAAGTTCTACAAAGAACTTTCGGTTTTGACATTTCCAAAAAATCAAAATAAATTCTAAGTGTTGGGAGTTGGTTAATTGCGAAGGTTATTCTAAAAACTTTCGGTTTTACCTTTCCTGAAATGTTTAAATACGAAGGTTTTCCATTAAACTGTCGGATTTGACTCATCCCAAAAAATTGAAAAAATATTCTAAATTGGAGAATGATTAATTGCGAAGGTTATTTAAAGAACTTTCGTTTTTACCTTTTCCTGAAATTATTAATTGCGAAGGTTTATCTTATAAACCTTCGGTTTTGACTAATTCAAAAAAAGACTAAAAAAATTAAATCCCATGATTCTTATTACCGAAGGTTTTTCAATAAACCTTCGGTTTTGACTAATCTCAAAACCGAAAGTAATATTAAAACCTTCGGTAAATACCTTTATAATTATAAACCCTAACCCTTCTCTTTTTCATTCGCCTCTCTCCTTTCTCTCTCTCTCTCCCACGCCGCAGCCGCCTCCGCCGCTTCTCTTCTTCTTCTCCGTTCCAGGTTAGTTTTTTATTTGTTTTTTTGTTCTTCTTCGCCGTGATTTATTTGTTTTTTTTTTGTTAATTATTAGATTTAGATTTGTTATCGTTTAGTTTATATTATCTAGATTTATGCTAGTTTAAATTATTTGTTTGGTAGTTTGATTTAGATTTATTATTGTTTAGATTAGATTTGGGTTAGTTTGTTAAATATATATGATTTTGTTAGATTTTGTTAGATTTTTTTAAATGAATGATATATTATGGTTATTGTGTTTGATTTAAGTTATATTAGAGTTAGAATGTTATTTTGTTTGATTAATATATATATATATATATATATGAAATGCATTTAGGATGGGTGAGTCATGACAAAGTATTCGACGTACACCAAAGAAACTGTCCCAGTCATACCAGAATACCAGAATTTGCTAGCAGCATCAAAAACTACGGCACGTGAGGAAGAGGTGAGAAAAATGACGCTAGAATTGGAGGAAATTCGATTGAGGGATGCGGAAAAAAGCCAATTACTTACTGAAATTAAAGCCGACAAGGCTGAAATGGCGCAAAAATTGGAGAATTTCGAACAGAAAATTGAATTGTTGAAGAGACAGAATCAACCACCCCCCTCCTTCCCCACATCTACTAATTTCTAGATTATATTGTTTGATTAATTACGTGTTATCTTTTCCGTACGAATGATGACATTTTGGTGTTATTTGCTTTCATAATTATGAATTAATATTATTATCCTTTGGTTTTGGTTTATTAATGTTGTTTATGAATTATTTTCCTTTATTTATTAGATTGCCAAAAAAATAGGGTAATTGCGAAGGTTTATTGGAAAACCTTCGTTTTTTGACCCAAATTCTATTGGGAAGGTTCAAAACCGAAGGTTTTCAAATAAACCTTCAGTTTTAACCTTTGTTTAGAGAAATCAGAAAAAATTCTAAGTGTTGGGAAGGTTCAAAACCGAAGGTTTTCAAATAAACCTTCAGTTTTGACCATTTGTTTAAAAAAATCAGAAAAAATTCTAAGTGTGGGGAAGGATCAAAACCGAAGGTTTTAAAATAAACCCTCGGTTTTGACCTTTGTTTAAAAAAATTAGAAAAAATTCTAAGTTTTGGAAGGTTCAAAACTGAAGGTTTTCAAATAAACCTTCGGTTTTGACCCTTGTTTAAAAAAATCAGAAAAAATTCTAAGTGTTGGGAAAGGTCAAGAACGAAGGTTTTCAAATAAACCTTTGGTTTTGACATTTATTTAAAGAAATCAGAAAAAATTCTAAGTGTTGGAAAGGTTCAAAATGGAAGGTTTTCAAATAAACCTTCGGTTTTGACATTTGTTTAAAGAAATCAGAAAAAATTCTTAGTGTTGGGAAGGGTCAAAACCGAAGGTTTTCAAATACACCTTCGGTTTTGACCTTTTTTTTTTATAGAAAATCAGAAAAAATTCTAAGTGTTGGGAAGGTTCAAAACCGAAGGTTTTCAAATAAACCTTCGGTTTTGACCTTTGTTTAAAAAAATCAGAAAACATTCTAAGTGTTGGGAAGGTTCAAAACCGAAGATTTTCAAATAAACTTTTGGTTTTGACCCTTGTTTAAAAAAATTAGAAAAAATTCTAAGTGTTGGGAAGAGTCAAGAAGGAAGGTTTTCAAATAAACTTTCGGTTTTGACCTTTGTTTAAAGAAATCAGAAAAAATTCTAAGTGTTGGGAAGGTTCAAAACCGAAGGTTTTCAAATAAACCTTCAGTTTTGACCTTTGTTTAAAGAAATCAGAAAAAATTCTAAGTGTTGGAAAAGGTAAAAACCGAAGGTTTTCAAATAAACCTTCGGTTTTGACCTTTGTTTAAAAAAAGTAGAGAAAATTCTAAGTAGTGTGAAGGTTCAAAACCGAAGGTTTTCAAATAAACCATCGGTTTTGACATTTGTTTAAAAAAATCAGAAAAAATTCAAAATGTTGGAAAGGGTCAAAACTGTAGGTTTTCAAATAAAACTTCGGCCGACAAGGCTGAAATGGCGCAAAAATTGGAGAATTTCGAACAGAAAATTGAATTGTTGAAGAGACAGAATCAACCGCCCCCTCCTCCCCCACATCTACTAATTTCTAGATTATATTGTTTGATTAATTACGTGTTATCTTTTCCGTACGAATGATGAAATTTTGGTGTTATTTGCTTTCATAATTATGAATTAATATTATTATCCTTTGGTTTTGGTTTATTAATGTTGTTTATGAATTATTTTCCTTTATTTATTAGATTGCCAAAAAAATAGGGTAATCGCGAACGTTTATTGGAAAACCTTCGTTTTTTGACCCAAATTTTATTGGGAAGGTTCAAAACCGAAGGTTTTCAAATAAACCTTCGGTTTTAACCTTTGTTTAAAGAAATCAGAAAAAATTCTAAGTGTTGGGAAGGTTCAAAACCAAAGGTTTTCAAATAAACCTTGAGTTTTGACCCTTTGTTTAAAAAAATCAGAAAAAATTCTAAGTGTGGGGAAGGATTAAAACCGAAGGTTTTCAAATAAACCTTCGGTTTTGACCTTTGTTTAAAAAAATTAGAAAAAATTCTAAGTTTTGGAAAGGTTCAAAACCGAAGGTTTTCAAATAAACCTTCGGTTTTGACCCTTGTTTAAAAAAATCAGAAAAAATTCTAAGTGTTAGGAAGGGTCAAGAACGAAGGTTTTCAAATAAACCTTTGGTTTTGACATTTATTTAAAGAAATCAAAAAAATTTCTAAGTGTTGGGAAGGTTCAAAACGGAAGGTTTTCAAATAAACCTTCAGTTTTGACATTTGTTTAAAGAAATCAGAAAAAATTCTTAGTGTTGGGAAGGGTCAAAACCGAAGGTTTTCAAATACACCTTCGGTTTTGACCTTTTTTTATAGAAAATCAGAAAAAATTCTAAGTGTTGGGAAGGTTCAAAACTGAAGGTTTTCAAATAAACCTTCGGATTTGACCTTTGTTTAAAAAAATTAGAAGACATTCTAAGTGTTGGGAATGTTCAAAACCGAAGATTTTCAAATAAACTTTTGGTTTTGACCCTTGTTTAAAAAAATCAGAAAAAATTCTAAGTGTTGGGAAGAGTCAAGAATGAAGGTTTTCAAATAAGCTTTCGGTTTTGACCTTTGTTTAAAGAAATCAGAAAAAATTCTAAGTGTTGGGAAGGTTCAAAACCGAAGGTTTTTAAATAAACCTTCAGTTTTGACCTTTGTTTAAAGAAATCAGAAAAAATTCTAAGTGTTGGAAAAGGTAAAAACCGAATGTTTTCAAATAAACCTTCGGTTTTGACCTTTGTTTAAAAAAAGTAGAGAAAATTCTAAGTGTTGTTAAGGTTCAAAACCGAAGGTTTTCAAATAAACCATCGGTTTTGACATTTGTTTAAAAAAATCAGAAAAAATTCAAAATGTTGGAAAGGGTCAAAACTGAAGGTTTTCAAATAAACCTTCGGTTTGGACCTTTGTTTAAAGAAATAAGAAAAAATTCTAAGTGTTGGGAAGGGTCAAAACCGAAGGTTTTCAAATAAACCTTCGGTTTTGACCTTTGTTTAAGAAAATTAGAAAAAATTCTAAGTGTGGGGAAGGGTCAAGAACGAAGGTTTTCAAATAAACCTTCGGATTTAACATTTATTTAAAGAAATCAGAAAAAAATCTAAGTGTTGGGAAGGAGCAAAACGGAAGGTTTTCAAATAAACCTTCGGTTTTGACATTTGTTTAAAGAAATCAGAAAAAATTCTAAGTGTTGGGAAGGTTCAAAACGGAAGGTTTTCAAATAAACCTTCAGTTTTGACATTTGTTTAAAGAAATCAGAAAAATTTTTAGTGTTGGGAAGGGTCAAAACCGAAGGTTTTCAAATACACCTTCGGTTTTGACCTTTTTTTATATAGAAAATCAGAAAAAATTCTAAGTGTTGGGAAGGTTCAAAATCGAAGGTTTTCAAATAAACCTTCGGTTTTGACCTTTGTTTAAAAAAATCAGAAAACATTCTAAGTGTTGGGAAGGTTCAAAACCGAAGATTTTCAAATAAACTTTTGGTTTTGACCCTTGTTTAAAAAAATTAGAAAAAATTCTAAGTGTTGGGAAGAGTCAAGAAGGAAGGTTTTCAAATAAACTTTCGGTTTTGACCTTTGTTTAAAGAAATCAGAAAAAATTCTAAGTGTTGGGAAGGTTCAAAACCGAAGGTTTTCAAATAAACCTTCAGTTTTGACCTTTGTTTAAAGAAATCAGAAAAAATTCTAAGTGTTGGAAAAGGTAAAAACCGAAGGTTTTCAAATAAACCTTCGGTTTTGACCTTTGTTTAAAAAAAGTAGAGAAAATTCTAAGTAGTGTGAAGGTTCAAAACCGAAGGTTTTCAAATAAACCATCGGTTTTGACATTTGTTTAAAAAAATCAGAAAAAATTCAAAATGTTGGAAAGGGTCAAAACTGTAGGTTTTCAAATAAAACTTCGGCCGACAAGGCTGAAATGGCGCAAAAATTGGAGAATTTCGAACAGAAAATTGAATTGTTGAAGAGACAGAATCAACCGCCCCCTCCTCCCCCACATCTACTAATTTCTAGATTATATTGTTTGATTAATTACGTGTTATCTTTTCCGTACGAATGATGAAATTTTGGTGTTATTTGCTTTCATAATTATGAATTAATATTATTATCCTTTGGTTTTGGTTTATTAATGTTGTTTATGAATTATTTTCCTTTATTTATTAGATTGCCAAAAAAATAGGGTAATCGCGAAAGTTTATTGGAAAACCTTCGTTTTTTGACCCAAATTTTATTGGGAAGGTTCAAAACCGAAGGTTTTCAAATAAACCTTCGGTTTTAACCTTTGTTTAAAGAAATCAGAAAAAATTCTAAGTGTTGGGAAGGTTCAAAACCGAAGGTTTTCAAATAAACCTTGAGTTTTGACCCTTTGTTTAAAAAAATCAGAAAAAATTCTAAGTGTGGGGAAGGATTAAAACCGAAGGTTTTCAAATAAACCTTCGGTTTTGACCTTTGTTTAAAAAAATTAGAAAAAATTCTAAGTTTTGGAAAGGTTCAAAACCGAAGGTTTTCAAATAAACCTTCGGTTTTGACCCTTGTTTAAAAAAATCAGAAAAAATTCTAAGTGTTAGGAAGGGTCAAGAACGAAGGTTTTCAAATAAACCTTTGGTTTTGACATTTATTTAAAGAAATCAAAAAAAATTCTAAGTGTTGGGAAGGTTCAAAACGGAAGGTTTTCAAATAAACCTTCAGTTTTGACATTTGTTTAAAGAAATCAGAAAAAATTCTTAGTGTTGGGAAGGGTCAAAACCGAAGGTTTTCAAATACACCTTCGGTTTTGACCTTTTTTTATAGAAAATCAGAAAAAATTCTAAGTGTTGGGAAGGTTCAAAACTGAAGGTTTTCAAATAAACCTTCGGATTTGACCTTTGTTTAAAAAAATTAGAAGACATTCTAAGTGTTGGGAATGTTCAAAACCGAAGATTTTCAAATAAACTTTTGGTTTTGACCCTTGTTTAAAAAAATCAGAAAAAATTCTAAGTGTTGGGAAGAGTCAAGAATGAAGGTTTTCAAATAAGCTTTCGGTTTTGACCTTTGTTTAAAGAAATCAGAAAAAATTCTAAGTGTTGGGAAGGTTCAAAACCGAAGGTTTTTAAATAAACCTTCAGTTTTGACCTTTGTTTAAAGAAATCAGAAAAAATTCTAAGTGTTGGAAAAGGTAAAAACCGAAGGTTTTCAAATAAACCTTCGGTTTTGACCTTTGTTTAAAAAAAGTAGAGAAAATTCTAAGTGTTGTTAAGGTTCAAAACCGAAGGTTTTCAAATAAACCATCGGTTTTGACATTTGTTTAAAAAAATCAGAAAAAATTCAAAATGTTGGAAAGGGTCAAAACTGAAGGTTTTCAAATAAACCTTCGGTTTGGACCTTTGTTTAAAGAAATAAGAAAAAATTCTAAGTGTTGGGAAGGGTCAAAACCGAAGGTTTTCAAATAAACCTTCGGTTTTGACCTTTGTTTAAGAAAATTAGAAAAAATTCTAAGTGTGGGGAAGGGTCAAGAACGAAGGTTTTCAAATAAACCTTCGGATTTAACATTTATTTAAAGAAATCAGAAAAAAATCTAAGTGTTGGGAAGGAGCAAAACGGAAGGTTTTCAAATAAACCTTCGGTTTTGACATTTGTTTAAAAAATCAGAAAAAATTATAAGTGTTGGGAAGGTTCAAAACGGAAGGTTTTCAAATAAACCTTCAGTTTTGACATTTGTTTAAAGAAATCAGAAAAAATTTTAGTGTTGGGAAGGGTCAAAACCGAAGGTTTTCAAATACACCTTCGGTTTTGACCTTTTTTTATATAGAAAATCAGAAAAAATTCTAAGTGTTGGGAAGGTTCAAAACCGAAGGTTTTCAAATAAACCTTCGGTTTTGACCTTTGTTTAAAAAAATCAGAAAACATTCTAAGTGTTGGGAAGGTTCAAAACCGAAGATTTTCAAATAAACTTTTGGTTTTGACCCTTGTTTAAAAAAATTAGAAAAAATTCTAAGTGTTGGGAAGAGTCAAGAAGGAAGGTTTTCAAATAAACTTTCGGTTTTGACCTTTGTTTAAAGAAATCAGAAAAAATTCTAAGTGTTGGGAAGGTTCAAAACCGAAGGTTTTCAAATAAACCTTCAGTTTTGACCTTTGTTTAAAGAAATCAGAAAAAATTCTAAGTGTTGGAAAAGGTAAAAACCGAAGGTTTTCAAATAAACCTTCGGTTTTGACCTTTGTTTAAAAAAAGTAGAGAAAATTCTAAGTAGTGTGAAGGTTCAAAACCGAAGGTTTTCAAATAAACCATCGGTTTTGACATTTGTTTAAAAAAATCAGAAAAAATTCAAAATGTTGGAAAGGGTCAAAACTGTAGGTTTTCAAATAAAACTTCGGCCGACAAGGCTGAAATGGCGCAAAAATTGGAGAATTTCGAACAGAAAATTGAATTGTTGAAGAGACAGAATCAACCGCCCCCTCCTCCCCCACATCTACTAATTTCTAGATTATATTGTTTGATTAATTACGTGTTATCTTTTCCGTACGAATGATGAAATTTTGGTGTTATTTGCTTTCATAATTATGAATTAATATTATTATCCTTTGGTTTTGGTTTATTAATGTTGTTTATGAATTATTTTCCTTTATTTATTAGATTGCCAAAAAAATAGGGTAATCGCGAACGTTTATTGGAAAACCTTCGTTTTTTGACCCAAATTTTATTGGGAAGGTTCAAAACCGAAGGTTTTCAAATAAACCTTCGGTTTTAACCTTTGTTTAAAGAAATCAGAAAAAATTCTAAGTGTTGGGAAGGTTCAAAACCAAAGGTTTTCAAATAAACCTTGAGTTTTGACCCTTTGTTTAAAAAAATCAGAAAAAATTCTAAGTGTGGGGAAGGATTAAAACCGAAGGTTTTCAAATAAACCTTCGGTTTTGACCTTTGTTTAAAAAAATTAGAAAAAATTCTAAGTTTTGGAAAGGTTCAAAACCGAAGGTTTTCAAATAAACCTTCGGTTTTGACCCTTGTTTAAAAAAATCAGAAAAAATTCTAAGTGTTAGGAAGGGTCAAGAACGAAGGTTTTCAAATAAACCTTTGGTTTTGACATTTATTTAAAGAAATCAAAAAAATTTCTAAGTGTTGGGAAGGTTCAAAACGGAAGGTTTTCAAATAAACCTTCAGTTTTGACATTTGTTTAAAGAAATCAGAAAAAATTCTTAGTGTTGGGAAGGGTCAAAACCGAAGGTTTTCAAATACACCTTCGGTTTTGACCTTTTTTTATAGAAAATCAGAAAAAATTCTAAGTGTTGGGAAGGTTCAAAACTGAAGGTTTTCAAATAAACCTTCGGATTTGACCTTTGTTTAAAAAAATTAGAAGACATTCTAAGTGTTGGGAATGTTCAAAACCGAAGATTTTCAAATAAACTTTTGGTTTTGACCCTTGTTTAAAAAAATCAGAAAAAATTCTAAGTGTTGGGAAGAGTCAAGAATGAAGGTTTTCAAATAAGCTTTCGGTTTTGACCTTTGTTTAAAGAAATCAGAAAAAATTCTAAGTGTTGGGAAGGTTCAAAACCGAAGGTTTTTAAATAAACCTTAAGTTTTGACCTTTGTTTAAAGAAATCAGAAAAAATTCTAAGTGTTGGAAAAGGTAAAAACCGAATGTTTTCAAATAAACCTTCGGTTTTGACCTTTGTTTAAAAAAAGTAGAGAAAATTCTAAGTGTTGTTAAGGTTCAAAACCGAAGGTTTTCAAATAAACCATCGGTTTTGACATTTGTTTAAAAAAATCAGAAAAAATTCAAAATGTTGGAAAGGGTCAAAACTGAAGGTTTTCAAATAAACCTTCGGTTTGGACCTTTGTTTAAAGAAATAAGAAAAAATTCTAAGTGTTGGGAAGGGTCAAAACCGAAGGTTTTCAAATAAACCTTCGGTTTTGACCTTTGTTTAAGAAAATTAGAAAAAATTCTAAGTGTGGGGAAGGGTCAAGAACGAAGGTTTTCAAATAAACCTTCGGATTTAACATTTATTTAAAGAAATCAGAAAAAAATCTAAGTGTTGGGAAGGAGCAAAACGGAAGGTTTTCAAATAAACCTTCGGTTTTGACATTTGTTTAAAGAAATCAGAAAAAATTCTAAGTGTTGGGAAGGTTCAAAACGGAAGGTTTTCAAATAAACCTTCAGTTTTGACATTTGTTTAAAGAAATCAGAAAAATTTTTAGTGTTGGGAAGGGTCAAAACCGAAGGTTTTCAAATACACCTTCGGTTTTGACCTTTTTTTATATAGAAAATCAGAAAAAATTCTAAGTGTTGGGAAGGTTCAAAATCGAAGGTTTTCAAATAAACCTTCGGTTTTGACCTTTGTTTAAAAAAATCAGAAAACATTCTAAGTGTTGGGAAGGTTCAAAACCGAAGATTTTCAAATAAACTTTTGGTTTTGACCCTTGTTTAAAAAAATTAGAAAAAATTCTAAGTGTTGGGAAGAGTCAAGAAGGAAGGTTTTCAAATAAACTTTCGGTTTTGACCTTTGTTTAAAGAAATCAGAAAAAATTCTAAGTGTTGGGAAGGTTCAAAACCGAAGGTTTTCAAATAAACCTTCAGTTTTGACCTTTGTTTAAAGAAATCAGAAAAAATTCTAAGTGTTGGAAAAGGTAAAAACCGAAGGTTTTCAAATAAACCTTCGGTTTTGACCTTTGTTTAAAAAAAGTAGAGAAAATTCTAAGTAGTGTGAAGGTTCAAAACCGAAGGTTTTCAAATAAACCATCGGTTTTGACATTTGTTTAAAAAAATCAGAAAAAATTCAAAATGTTGGAAAGGGTCAAAACTGTAGGTTTTCAAATAAAACTTCGGCCGACAAGGCTGAAATGGCGCAAAAATTGGAGAATTTCGAACAGAAAATTGAATTGTTGAAGAGACAGAATCAACCGCCCCCCTCCTCCCCCACATCTACTAATTTCTAGATTATATTGTTTGATTAATTACGTGTTATCTTTTCCGTACGAATGATGAAATTTTGGTGTTATTTGCTTTCATAATTATGAATTAATATTATTATCCTTTGGTTTTGGTTTATTAATGTTGTTTATGAATTATTTTCCTTTATTTATTAGATTGCCAAAAAAATAGGGTAATCGCGAAAGTTTATTGGAAAACCTTCGTTTTTTGACCCAAATTTTATTGGGAAGGTTCAAAACCGAAGGTTTTCAAATAAACCTTCGGTTTTAACCTTTGTTTAAAGAAATCAGAAAAAATTCTAAGTGTTGGGAAGGTTCAAAACCGAAGGTTTTCAAATAAACCTTGAGTTTTGACCCTTTGTTTAAAAAAATCAGAAAAAATTCTAAGTGTGGGGAAGGATTAAAACCGAAGGTTTTCAAATAAACCTTCGGTTTTGACCTTTGTTTAAAAAAATTAGAAAAAATTCTAAGTTTTGGAAAGGTTCAAAACCGAAGGTTTTCAAATAAACCTTCGGTTTTGACCCTTGTTTAAAAAAATCAGAAAAAATTCTAAGTGTTAGGAAGGGTCAAGAACGAAGGTTTTCAAATAAACCTTTGGTTTTGACATTTATTTAAAGAAATCAAAAAAAATTCTAAGTGTTGGGAAGGTTCAAAACGGAAGGTTTTCAAATAAACCTTCAGTTTTGACATTTGTTTAAAGAAATCAGAAAAAATTCTTAGTGTTGGGAAGGGTCAAAACCGAAGGTTTTCAAATACACCTTCGGTTTTGACCTTTTTTTATAGAAAATCAGAAAAAATTCTAAGTGTTGGGAAGGTTCAAAACTGAAGGTTTTCAAATAAACCTTCGGATTTGACCTTTGTTTAAAAAAATTAGAAGACATTCTAAGTGTTGGGAATGTTCAAAACCGAAGATTTTCAAATAAACTTTTGGTTTTGACCCTTGTTTAAAAAAATCAGAAAAAATTCTAAGTGTTGGGAAGAGTCAAGAATGAAGGTTTTCAAATAAGCTTTCGGTTTTGACCTTTGTTTAAAGAAATCAGAAAAAATTCTAAGTGTTGGGAAGGTTCAAAACCGAAGGTTTTTAAATAAACCTTCAGTTTTGACCTTTGTTTAAAGAAATCAGAAAAAATTCTAAGTGTTGGAAAAGGTAAAAACCGAAGGTTTTCAAATAAACCTTCGGTTTTGACCTTTGTTTAAAAAAAGTAGAGAAAATTCTAAGTGTTGTTAAGGTTCAAAACCGAAGGTTTTCAAATAAACCATCGGTTTTGACATTTGTTTAAAAAAATCAGAAAAAATTCAAAATGTTGGAAAGGGTCAAAACTGAAGGTTTTCAAATAAACCTTCGGTTTGGACCTTTGTTTAAAGAAATAAGAAAAAATTCTAAGTGTTGGGAAGGGTCAAAACCGAAGGTTTTCAAATAAACCTTCGGTTTTGACCTTTGTTTAAGAAAATTAGAAAAAATTCTAAGTGTGGGGAAGGGTCAAGAACGAAGGTTTTCAAATAAACCTTCGGATTTAACATTTATTTAAAGAAATCAGAAAAAAATCTAAGTGTTGGGAAGGAGCAAAACGGAAGGTTTTCAAATAAACCTTCGGTTTTGACATTTGTTTAAAAAATCAGAAAAAATTATAAGTGTTGGGAAGGTTCAAAACGGAAGGTTTTCAAATAAACCTTCAGTTTTGACATTTGTTTAAAGAAATCAGAAAAAATTTTAGTGTTGGGAAGGGTCAAAACCGAAGGTTTTCAAATACACCTTCGGTTTTGACCTTTTTTTATATAGAAAATCAGAAAAAATTCTAAGTGTTGGGAAGGTTCAAAACCGAAGGTTTTCAAATAAACCTTCGGTTTTGACCTTTGTTTAAAAAAATCAGAAAACATTCTAAGTGTTGGGAAGGTTCAAAACCGAAGATTTTCAAATAAACCTTTGGTTTTGACCCTTGTTTAAAAAAATCAGAAAAAATTCTAAGTGATGGGAAGAGTCAAGAAGGAAGGTTTTCAAATAAACTTTCGGTTTTGACCTTTGTTTAAAGAAATCAGAAAAAATTCTAAGTGTTGGGAAGGTTCAAAACCGAAGATTTTCAAATAAACTTTCAGTTTTGACCTTTGTTTAAAGAAATAAGAAAAAATTCTAAGTGTTGGGAAGGGTCAAAACCGAAGGTTTTCAAATAAACCTTCGGTTTTGACCTTTGTTTAAGAAAATCAGAAAAAATTCTAAGTGTTGGGAAAGTTCAAAACCGAAGGTTTTCAAATAAACTATCGGTTTTGACCCTTGTTTAAAAAAATCAGAAAAAATTCTAAGTGTTGGGAATGTTCAAAACCGAAGATTTTCAGATAAACCTTCGGTTTTGACCATTGTTTAAAGAAATTAGAAAAAATTCTAAGTGTTGGGAAGGGTCAAAATCGAAGGTTTTCAAATAAACCTTCGGTTTTAACATTTTTTTAAAAAAATCAGAAAAAATTCTAAGTGTTGGGAAGGTTCAAAACCGAAGGTTTTCAAATAAACCTTCACTTTTGACATTTGTTTAAAGAAATTAGAAAAAATTCTAAGTGTTGGGAAGGGTGAAAACCGAAGGTTTTCAAATTAACCTTCGGTTTTGACCTTTGTTTAAAAAAAGCAGAATAAATTCTAAGTGCTGGGAATGTTCAAAACCAAAAGTTTTCAAATAAATCTTCGGTTTTGACCTTTGTTTAAATAAATCAGAAAAAATTATAAGTGTTGGGAAGGGTCAAAATTGTAGGTTTTCAAATAAACCTTCGGTTTTGACCTTTGTTTAAAGAAATTAGAAAAAAATCTAAGTGTTGGGAAGGGTCAAAACCGAAGGTTTTCAAATAAACCTTCGGTTTTGACCTTTGTTTAAAAAAATCAGAAAAAATTCTAACTGTTGTGAAGGTTCAAAACCGAAGGTTTTCAAATAAACTTTCGGTTTTGACCCTTGTTTAAAAAAATCAGAAAAAAATTCTAAGTGTTCGGAAGGGTCAAGAACGAAGGATTTCAAATAATCCTTCGATTTTGACCTTTGTTTATAGAAATTAGAAAAAATTCTAAGTGTTGGGAAGGTTCAAAACCGAAGGTTTTCAAATAAACCTTTGGTTTTGACATTTGTTTTAAGAAATCAGAAAAAAATCTAAGTGTTGGGAAGGGTCAAAATCGAAAGTTTTCAAATAAAACTTCGATTTTGACCTTTATTTAAAAAAAGCAGAAAAAATAAGTGTTGGGAAGGGTTAAGAACGAAGGTTTTCAAATAAACCTTCGGTTTTGAAATTTGTTTAAAAAAATCAGAAAAAATTCTAAGTGTTGGGAACGGTCAAAACCGAAGGTTTTCAAATAAACCTTTGGTTTTGACATTTGTTTAAAGAAATCAGAAAAAATTCTAAGTGTTGGGAAGGGTCAAAACCGAAGGTTTTCAAATAAACTTTCGATTTTGACCTTTGTTTAAAGAAATCAGAAAAAATTCTAAGTGTTGGTAAGGGTCAAAACCGAAGGTTTTTAAATAAACCTTCGATTTAGACCTTTGTTTAAAAAAATCAGAAAAAATTCTAAGTGTTGGGAAGGTTCAAAACCAAAGGTTTTCAAATAAACTTTCGGTTTTGAACCTTGTTTAAGAAAATCAGAAAAAATTCTAAGTGTTGGGAAGGGTCAAGAACGAAGGTTTTCAAATAAACTTCGGTTTTGACCTTTATTGAAAGAAATCAGAAAAAATTCTAAGTGTTGGGAAGGGTCAAGAACGAAGATTTTCAAATAAACCTTCGGTTTTGATCCTTGTTTAAAAAATAACAGAAAAAATTCTAATTGTTGGGAAGGGTCAAAACCAAAGGTTTTCAAATAAACCTTCGGTTTTGACCTTTGTTTAAAAAAAGCAGAAAAAATTCTAAGTGTTGGGAAGGTTCAAAACCGAAGGTTTTCAAATAAACCTTCGGTTTTGACCTTTGTTTAAAAAAAGCAGAAAAAATTCTAAGTGTTGGGAAGGTTCAAAACCGAAGGTTTTCAAATAAACCTTCGGTTTTGACTTTGTTTAAAGAAATCAGAAAAAATTCTAAGTGTTGGGAAGGTTCAAAACCGAAGGTTTTCAAATAAACTTTCAGTTTTGACCTTTCCCAAAAACATTCTGTTTAAGGTCAGGACCGAGAGGTTTATTCAAAACTTTCGCAAATACCCATCAAAACCGAAAGTTATATAATTAACTTTCGGTTTTACCACTTCATAATTTGTTAAAATAATTGGTTTCTCACCATCTAATCTAGACTCCTAACTAATATATTCAAGTGTGTGTTGTTTTTTAAAAATTAAGATTGTGTTTAATGTTAAAATGTTTATGATTGTGTTTGATTATATAAAGAAGTGTATATGTATGTTTGTGTTTGATGATCATATGAATGTGTATAAAGTTTGATCATATGGATTGTTTAATGTTTTAAGGTTATCAAATGTGTTAAATTAATGCTGTTCAAAATCATTAGAAGATTAAAAACCAATTAATTTAACAATTTGTTAAATGGTAATTCCGAAATTAATGGTATAACTTTCGGTAATACCCATCAAAACCGAAAGTTTTCTATAAAACTTTCGGTTTTACCACTTTATAATTTGTTAAAATAATTGGTTTCTCACCTTCTAATCTAGACTCCTAACTAATATATTTAAGTGTGTGTTGTTTTTTAAAAATTAAGATTGTGTTTAATGTTAAAATATTTATGATTGTGTTTGATTATATAAGGAAGTGTATATGTCTGTTTGTGCTTGATGATCATATGAATATGTATAAAGTTTGATCATATGGATTGTGTAATGTTTTAAGGTTATCAAATGTGTTAAATTAATGCTGTTCAAAGTCATTAGAAGATTAAAAACCAATTAATTTAACAATTTGTGAAATGGTAATTCCGAAAGTTATACCAGTAACTTTCGGAAATAACCATCAAAACCGAAAGTTTTCAAATAAACTTTCGATTTTGACCATGGGCAAAACCGAAAGTTTATTTGAAAACTTTCGGAATTGACCATGGTCAAAACCGAAAGTTTATTTGAAAACTTTCGGATATGACCATGGTCAAAACCGAAAGTTTTCAAATAAACTTTCGGTAATGACCTTTTATAATAAAAAAACCCTCTTCTTTCCCCGATCCCCTCTCTCTCCCCGATCCCTCTTTTTCTCCCAAAACCCGCCGATCCTCCCGCGTCGCCTCTCTCCTAGATCCAACCACGCCGACGCCGACCGACTATTGGAGACCCCCGCCGCCGCCTATTGAAGAGCACCGACGCCGCCGCCTATAGAAGACCCCCGACCCGCCATCGACCTGCTTCAACCTACTGCCGATCTCGCTGCCGCTGCTTCAACTTGCCGCCGAGGATCTCGCCAACCTACCGCCAACAACTTCACTTGCCGAACGACTCCACCTGCAGCCTCCCCTTACCGCCGACGACCAGCAGCTCCGCCGCTGCCCAGTAAAGGTAAGTTTTTTTTTTAATTTTTCTTGGATTAGTTTAGTTTGAATTGGATTATATGTTGTTTGATTTAGGTTAGATTTTGTTTGAATTATGTTTGAATTGAATTACATTGATTTAGGTTTGATTTTGAATTGAATTGATTTAGGTTTGATTTTGAATTGAATTGATTTAGGTTTTATTTTGAATTGAATTGAATTGCTGTAGGTTTGAATTTGTTTGAATTGAATTGGATTGGATTCCGTTTAGGGTTTATGTTAAGTTTAAGTTAGATTTTTATGAATTATGTTAGAATTTGGTTTAGATGTTCTATAATTTTGTTGGATTTATGTTAGATTGAAGTTAGATACTTTGGTTTGATGTAGGGATGATTTATGGTTTGAATTTGGTTTGAATTTGGTTTGATTTAGGTTGATTTAAGTTTGATTTAAGTATGATTTAAGTTTGATTGAAGTTTGATTTTGATGAATATGTTTATATTATTGTTAGATTATGTTTATATTATTCTTAGAATTTGTTAGTTTGAGTTTGAAATAGTTGATTAATTTTAGATTTATGTTATATTATTGGATTGATTTGGTATAGTTTATTGTTTTATTAATAGGTTTATTATTTTCCGATCTACTACGACGTCGCTCTTCTTCGTCGCTCTTTAATATCCTGCAAGGTTAGTTATTGTTGGTTTTTTGATTAATAGTTTAATGTTTGATTTATGTTAAATTTTCATGTTAGATTTAAGTTTAATTTATGTTAAATTTAGGTTTGTGGATGAATATTTGATTTATTATTGATTGGTTAGATTCATGTATTGAATGAATTGATTATTATTGATTTAGGTTTTTAGTTTAGATTGGATTGAAAAGTATATGAATGAAATTGTGCTGGATTAGATTTGGTTTGAATTAGATTTGATTTTAGGTTAGAATTGTTATATGTTTGAATGAATTGTGTATGTTGGATTAGAATTGGTTTGAAATTTGTATGAATGAAATAATGTTAGATTATGTTGAATTTTGGTTGGATAATGATAGATTAGGTAGAGATAATGTTAGAATTATGTAAGCCTAATAAATTTAGACAAAGTTAAATAAATAATAATGATGGTTGTTTTCCATTTTATTAGAAAAATGGAAGTACCCGATAAAAGTTGGATGACCTTACGTCGAGATCATCCAGATTACGAGGTAGGTGTTGATAAATTTAGATTAATTAATTAGGTAGATTCATATTTTTTACTTTATATTCATTCTTATTACTACTTTATTTCAATTATTCGCTCATTTATTAATGATATGCATTAAGAATGTATAAAAATAGTAAAGAACCTTGATGGAGTAGGAGGAAAACACCCAGCAAACTGTCTAAGCCGTACCAGAACCTCATTGCACAATCAGAAAACTTAAGGCTCCGAGAATCGTCTTCTAGAGATCAACCGCCTATTGCTGTGATCCCGATAGCTATTGCTCCCCCAGCAGACGAGGATGTTGATGCTGCTGAGGCTGAAGAGTTTGTAGAGAGTACATTTGCTGATATGAGGGATGATGATGAGGCTAACGACGAGGGTCACGAGGAGGAGCACGGTTCCACTCCCGACCCATCATCGACAGGTAACTTGTTTACAATTAGTTATTGTTTGAATTGATTCACATATCTAATTATGAATTTGATAATTTTGAAGAATCTTCTGCCCGCAAGAGACGGGGGAAGAACAAGAATATTGCACTATCTAAGAGGCCAATGGGGACAAGGATTCCTTTAACTTTTAGAGAGGTAGATGGGAGGCCCGACGGTGCTGACATGGGAAAAACACGGTGGTCTAAACATGTGGGGTCGGTTGTGCGGGACCCCTCAACCGTCTCACACCGTCTTCTAAAGTGGAATGCATTTGGACTGCTATGACGGTAATAATTATTACTTAATTATACATTAATCATTAAATAATTTTTTATAACATTTGAATGTTTTTATTTTCAGGATCCGTTCGAGGCTACTAATGGTTCTATTGATACTTATCGAAAGACCGGATTGGGACACGCCAAGCAGATATGGGATAGATGGCGCTCGGATTTGAACACGAGATATATCCGCGTCCATAAAGGAGACGAGGCGGCGGTACAGGCCAATCCTCCACTAGACTACGATCGAGATGATTGGGAGTTTGTGTGTCGCAACCATTTCTTTATGGAAAAATTTAAGGTACGGTTTCATAATTCAAATAAAATTTGATATTAATTATTCTAACTTTATTTTTTATTTAAAATTCAAAAAAACAGTAGTACAAATATTGTTAACAGGAAGAAGCTAAAATCCCCACATTATACGGGAAGTAGACCGTTTGTTCAAGTTGAAGAAGAGATGGTAAGTACATTATTTGTAATAACTTAATATAAAGATTGTTATTAATTATATAAATCATTTCTTTCAACAGGCGCTTGAAATGGGACGGGCACCGTCTGTCATGAAGTATTCAATAGGACCCATACCCCAAAACCGATAAAAGAAAACCCAACCCCCGTCCCGGACGAACACGTGCAAGAGAAAATTGTAAGTGAATTGAATATGGCTAGTTTTTTATTATAGAAATGATACTTTATTTCAATTGTGTAGGTTGATATGGAGGAAGTTCTTAGTAACGAACCTGAAATATTTGATTTTGAATTGACAGAGAGGGTGTTCGGACAACAAAAATAAGGGGGAATGTTCGGAATGGGATCAGGCGTCCGGCCCACACACTTTCGTGTGGATCGTCGAAGTGGAAACAGTTCACAACAAAACAATGATAGATTGTATGAAGAGAATCAAAGAATGATGCTCAAACTAGAGGAATTGGAGAAGAGAGATGAAGAAAGAATGCGCACAATTAATGAAATACAAGCGGAAAAGCAAGAAATTGTGACAAGAATGGAGAGGGAGAAGTTAGAAATGAATGCAATAATGAAGAGCTTCGAATTTTTTATGAGACAACATCAACAACAACAGCCACCACCTCCTCCCCCACCAACTAATTTTAGTACGTTTTGATTGGTTGTTTCGATTGAAAACAGGTTTTGATTGGTTGTTCGGATGATTAGTTTGGTAGCGAATTTTGTAATGATAATGATCATTTCATGTATATGTCATTTCTTTTATTATTGATATATTGGTTTGGCTGAACAGGTTTTGGTTGCGAGTAAAACAATCGGCCTATTTTGTACATTTTACAGGGAAAAACCGAAAGTAAAATGGAAATCTTTTGGTTTTCTACATAGGAAAACTGAGAGTTATATGAAAAGCTTTCGGGTTTTACATTGAAGAAAAAACGAAAGTTAGTTCTAAAACTTTCAGTTTTTCCCTTTGGAGTAAAACCGAAAGTTAATTGGAAACTTTCGGTTTTTCCATTTAAAGAAAAACCGAGAGTTAATTGTAAAAATTTCGGTTTTTACCTTTGAAGTAAAACCGAAAGTTTTCTAATTAACTTTCGGTTTTTCTATTTGAAGAAAAACCGAGAGTTAATTGTAAAACTTTCGGTTTTTCCCTTTGGAGTAAAACCGAAAGTTTTCTAATTAACTTTCGGTTTTTCCATTTAAAGAAAAACCGAGAGTTAATTGTAAAACTTTCGGTTTTTCTCTTTGGAGTAAAACCGAAAGTTTTCTTATTAACTTTTGGATTTTCCATTTGAAGAAAAACCGAGAGTTAATTGTAAAACTTTCGGTTTTTACCTTTGGAGTAAAACCGAGAGTTAATTGTAAAACCTTCGGTTTTCCCTTTGGAGTAAAACCGAAAGTTTTACAATTAACTCTCGGTTTTACTCTCGGGTGTCTAAACCGAAAACTCTACGATATCTCTCAGTAAACGCCCAATTTTTTTTTAAAAAAAGTGTCAATACCAAGGGATGGCGAGAGTTACCTAAACTTTCTGTATTGGGTCTATACCGAAAGTTATGGGGTCAGAACTAGAGAGTTTTTACTCTCGTTTTGACCCTTTTTTCACCAGTGTCGATTGAAATTGATAATTGTTTTACTGATGAATAAGAGCGATAACATTGGAATTTGTGGTTAGTTTTCTGAGTGATAAGAGGTCGATTCAGGTTGGTGGTTGGTTTGCCGAGAGATAAGAGAGACATGTGAAAGTGTGTTTGGGATTGGTGTTTGATGGTTAGTTTTCTAAGGGATAAGAGGCGTGTGAAAGTGTGATGTCACGATATGGAGTGGTTCATTAGGATTAGTGGTTAGTTTAACAAGAGATAAGAGACATGTAAAAATAATGAGGTTATAAGATGAGAGGTCAATTAGAATTGGTGGTTGGTTTACCGAGTGACAAGAGGCTAGAATGAAAGGATCATAAGGTCACGAGATTAGAGGTCAATTGTGATTGGTAGTTATGTTATCAAGGGATTAGAAGCATGTGAGGTCACAAGATGAGAGGTTGATGAGATTAGTAGCTGGTTACCAAAGGATAAAAGGTTAGTAAGATTGAGATTGATAGTTGGTTTGCAGAGGGATAAGAGACAAGTAAGAAATGATCGTAAGATCATGATATTTGAGGTCGATTGTGATTGGATGTTAAAAATATATGTGAATGAAATTTTGGTTGACCGAAGTGTGAGGTCACGATATTAGAGATCGATTGAGATTGGTGGTTGATTTGTTGAGAAATAAGAGGCGTCTAAAAGTGTAAGGTCACGAGATTGAGAGATAAATTAGGATTTTGGTGGTTGGTTTGATGAGGGATAAGAGACACGTGAAAGTGTGTGAGGTCACAATATTAATATTGAGAGTTGTCCATTGGGAAAAAGAATATTGGTGGTTAAATGTGTGACTAAGATGGTTGGTTGACCAAAGTGTGAAAGTGAGGTCATGAGATGAGAGGTCGATTGGATTGTTAGTTGGTTTGTTGAAGTGAGGGTAAAAAGTCACGGTAATGATATGAGATGATTGATGTACAAAAGACTCGAAGTGATGTAACGAGATTAGCAATGAGATATTCATTGGAGAACAAAAAATATTGGTGGTTAAATATATGAATGAATTTGTTGGTTTACCAAAGAAGTGAGGGTAAAGAGGTTAATGATATCATGAGATGGTTGATTTGTCAAAAGTGATGGTAAATGATGTTGGTATTGTTGAGGTGATTAAGTGTAGAAGTGAGTTCATGTGATTAGTAATATGAGAAGTCTATTAAGTAATAAAGGATATTGTTGGTTAACCGAGTAATGAGGGTAAGAGGTCAAAGAGGAAGAGGTCGGTGCTGATGAGAAATAGTTAAATGAATGTCTTCTTCAAATTTGTTATCTTTTTTTTATGAATAACGATAAGAACGATTAATGAGAGGAGGAAGACGATCACTAAGTTATCCCAACCATTGAAGCCCATTCATGTTCAGACCATAAATGTTGACGACGAAGAGAATAATGATGGCGATGGAAACGATGATGATAATGACGACCACAAAGAGGTGAGTATTATTTATTTCAACTTTATAAATGTGATTTTTATTTATTCTTACAGCGCAAAGGCATTATACTAGTATATATAATATTGTTTAAATCTAAATTGTTGCGATTGTCGGATCGAGATATGTGATTAATTTGAATTTTGACGTGAAAGGAAATAGGTATAACCCGTATGGATCAAACCGTTGATCGATTTGAATAAAAAAAACAAATAAGACATTGTATATTTATTCTTTATTTCTTTCTCTAAGTAATAAATGAAAAATATAATTAATATTAACGATTTAAGAATAATAAATTTTAATAATAATAAATTAATTATATTAAAATAATAAGTGTTCAATAGATTTTTTAAAATATATATATATATAATTCTACTTGTATTAATTATTTTTATAATATATATATATATATATATATATAATCTATTTAAAATTTAATTTGCGATATTATTAAATAAAAATAAATTAATATTTTTAATTATTTGTTTATATTTTATATTTGACACAAAAGGGTAAATAATATTTTCTAAACTTAATAAATAGTTAAAAATAAATTAATCTATTTAATTATTTGTCAACATTTTATATTTAACGCAAACTAATAAATAATATTTTTTAATATAAAAAAATAGTTTGAACTTATTAATATAAAGGAAAATGTTATTTGTGAATTTTATCAAAAAAATCAAAATTCTTAAACTTTATTAGTTTACCAAATATACAATATGCAAACACAAAATTATAAATAAAACTCATCAACTATAAGTGATCTGATGGGTAAAGTGGCCACCTTCCACACTCGAGACAAGAGTTTGAATCTTTGCAAATTCAAATTTAAGTAAATTATATGTGTGGATAAGAAGAGAGTAATAAATGAGATATTGATGATATAAAAATATATGAATCATATATTTGATTGACCAAAGCATGAAGTAACAAAGTTAAAGGTAGATTAAAGGTCGACTGAGATCGAGAGATAAGAGGCCGATAACATTGGTTTGTCAAGGATAAAAGACGTGTGATTGTGATGCGGTTTGTCTAGGGATAAGAGGTCGGTAACAAAGGATCGTGAGGTCACATAATTAGAGTGATCGATTGCCATTTGGTGGTTAGTTTACCAAGGGATAAGAGGTCGGTAACATTGTTTTTTCAAGGATAAGAGACTTGTAAAAGTGTGATTAGGATGTGGTTTGTCGAAGGATAAGAGTAGTGTCGGCCCAATATGTTTGAAGGCTTTGTGCGAGATATCAAATGCGGTCATAAGTACTCCAAAAAAAGAAGAATACCAAAACTACAAACATAATATCATAAATAAATATCTACGCATACCAACAATTAAGATCACAACAACAAAAAGATAAAAAAAGTCAAGGAAAATTGTATGGTAAAGCTTATTGAATTTACTTCAATAACAAATGCTCTTGTTACATTGTCTTCAAAAGGAATGACCAAAAGTCTGAAATCTATTACAAAGACATGACATGCAATACAATTTTACTAGAATTTTACCAATTTGAATCAGCCAATGCAATACTAGTTTCGGAAAATTGATCTTCTTGCACTCTTAGATGCGAAATCATCAATTTACCTATCATAGTCAAGCTTTTCTAAGAACTCATGTTCAATAGAAATTAAAGCCAAAGAATCTCTTAGAGGGCCTTTTTTTACCAATAAATTCCTCAATTTAGGAGCAAGATTATCCCAATTTTTAGGATCAAAGATGTTGGGAATATCATCATTCCCTTCCACACCAGGCTCCATAGTTTCTTCTACATTAACATCAATATCTACATAAGGTTCCTCCATTTGATTCTCTATATTTTCTTCTAGACCAATATCAACATCTTCCTCAGAAGGTGTTTGAGTCTCCATTGATTGCTCAACATTTTCTTCTACACCAACATTAATGTCTACATCTACCCCTATATCCCCTGAACATTGTGTTTGGTTCCCTTTATTGGAAATAAATTTATCCATAGCCCCTAATTGACATTGAATAAATTTGTCTCGTTCCTTTATTCTTTTGCGTTTGGAACTACCCGATTCATGCTTTCTTATAGTTATAGGAGCCATTTTAACATTTTAAATTTTATCACATTAATAAACATAGTTGACAAATGACAATGATAATAAAATAAATTGTGATGGAAGAATAATGAATTGATTTTTAAAATTGCAATGATTAAAGCTAAAATCCAAGAAGTAGAGATTACACACAATTGAGGAGATGAGACGATGGTCGAACGTTGGAGTTTGGAGAGAGGACGAGGTTGGACTTTGGAGATAAACTTCGGCTGGTCACAATTCAAAAATTGGGTGCTTGCCGCTTGTGTGTGTGGTGTTGGAGTGGATGGGTTTAGCTAGCCGACCCTAGGGTTGAGCCTCATTTTTTTAAATATATATCATATATGTATTTAACTTTTATATATATATATATAATTTTTTTGGCGGCCCTAAATTTTTCTGGCCCTATGCAAGTGCACATCTTGCACAGCCAATGGGCCGACCCTGGATAAGAGGTCGATAACAAAGAATCGTGAAGTCACGAGATTGAGATTGATGGTTGATTTGTCGAGAAATGAGACGTGTAAAAGTGTGATTAAGATTTGTAGTACCTTCTAAACACTATATCAAACAATAACATTAATAGTATTTGAGATAACTTATTTATTTTTTAAATTAATCTCTTTACCTAATTTACACAAAAATAATATATGTCATTTTTGACAAATTTTTATTTTTGTTGGAGTCTACTATTATAGTATACAAATTTAAATTTAATGTACTTTTGTTAGTGGAAATCAAACATTAAATTAATTCACATTTATTGTTATAGTACATAATATTGAGACAACTTAGAATCACTTCTGATCATTCACACAATAATAATATATGGTCATTTCTCATATTTTTGTCTTGAAGTCTTATAGTCTCAAACTTTATTTTAAAGTATTTTGGGTCAAAATTGAATATTAAATTTTGATATATTAGGTAAAACTCTTGTAACCACTAAGATAGTTTGGATTCTTATTTAAAAAATTTTAAATGAATGTGAAAATTATGGTTCTAAGATTTCTAAATTTAAAAATAGAAGATAAAATTTCTCACTTGAATTATTTTAATAAGTTAATATTATACTTAAATATATTATAAATTTAAATAATGTTTATATATATATATATATATATATATATATATATATATATAAAAGATATATTTAATTTTAACTTTATCTATATATTTTTTTAATAGTCAAATAAACTAAAAAAGCCGTTGTTATCTATATATATTTTTAACAGTCAAATAAATTAAATAAGAGGTTGAAGAAGTTATCTATGCACTAAATATAATTAACTCTAATTTTTTGTGCAATTAGATTATTTTGTCATTTCTAAAATAGTTGAAAAAAGATATCTTTCCATGTTTTATTTTGTTTGTTGGAACTATTACTGAATTAAATTTGGAAGAGTAATTCTTGAGATGACAGTTTTTTTACCACTTTTCTAGAAATAAAAATTTTCATATAATGTCAAAAATGTTCTATGTCTCCGTATAGTTGCTTTTCCAAAATTCGTAGTTGCATGTAAGGAGCATTTCATGTTGGAAGACAATGATTTCTCGAATTGTCATATAATCTTTTATAGAATTAATAAAAAAACTTTCTTCGAGTTTTTCTTTGGGGTATATTTTTTTTTCTTCTTTTGTTTGCAAAATAAGTTTGAGATTATTAATTACTTTTTCAATCCGAAATTCATTATCCACCGTCTCTTGCTTTACAAAGTCAAGACGGTTGGGTTTTGCATCAGTAAAACCACTTGTTTTCTTAAAAATTAAACTTGTGACAAATCTGTTTTAAAATTGTTTATAACGAACAACAGATTTATCAAAATTGAAATAGCATAACATAATATATGTGGTTCAGTCAAAATCGATATACGTCCACGAGAGAGATAAATTTTACTAAATCAAAGAAATGTCAATAATTAAAACTTACATACCCAGCTCTCAAATGAAAGAAGTGATTATTCTAGGAACGATTGAGATATTTCAAAATCAAAAAATCCCCAACCCCTCTCTCTATAGATCAGCCAGAGAACAAGAAGGAACCATAAAATCCTAAATATGTTCACTCTCTCTTAACCTTACCGTGTTAAAAGAAAAATACCAAAATAAATTATTTATACCCTTATTTTTCATAATAGAAAACCCTGACCCGTTTACTTACCTGGAAGTTAAAACTCCGACCGCAATATCAAGGAATACCTCAACAATTATCCCCCTTTCGAGCCATAGGAGAATGTTTCTATAAACATTCATCATCGTGATGCCCTGCCAGTACCAATTTAGCTTTGGAACAACATATCTCATGTTTTCCCCTTGACAAACCCTTTGTCATCATATCTAACCCGTTCTCATCCATATGCACTTTCTCCAAGTATAACTCCTTTTAGAGTATTTCATAGATCCAATGCTACCTTCTTTTGATGTGTTTTGAACGTGAATGGAAACTTGAATTTTTTCTCACATGTATACACTTTGTGAGTCACTATACACAAAAAACCTTGTCTTGTGCTATACCCATTTCCTTCATCCATCTCATTTACTTACAACATTTAGTAATGGTAATATACTCAACTTATGTAGTAGACAAAGCAACACATTTCTATAGACGAGACTAACATGATACAACTCCTCTTCCAAAGGTAAAAAAAATACCTTGAAGTTGATCATATTGTCGATATCACCACTCATATCTGAATTAGAAAACCCTTCAACATGTGGTTTTTCAGTACCATAACACAAAGCATACTTGGAGGTCCCTCAAATATATCTCATTTTGACACTTATTTGAAAGGAAACGACTAACTACTCCAACCATATGAGCTATATCCGGTCTTGTGCAGACCATTACATACATCAGATTGTCTATTGTTGAAGCATATGAAACCTTGCACATTTCTTGTCTTTCCTCTTCATACTTGGGGAGATATTGTCTTGTTTATTTTCAAGTGTGTAGCCAATAAACAAACATATGGCCTTGTCCATACATAATTTTTATAGAATCTTATCAATATATCTCTCTTGAGACAACTATAGCATTTTCTTCACCCGATCACAAATGATTTGCATTTCAAGAATTTGTCTTAGTTGACCAAGTCTTTCATCTCAAAAGACTTGGGTAAATCCTTTTAACTTGACAATCTTGAGATTGTCTCTCTCTACAATCAACATGTCATCAACACATATGAGAAGTATAATAAAATCATTATAATCAAACTTTTACACAAAGACACAATGATTTGTAGACGTCTTTATGTACCTATGGATGGTCATGAACGATTCAAGCTTAAGATATCACTGCATTGGTGCTTGCTTCAAACCATACATACTTTTGACAAACTTGCACACATTGTTTTCCTCACCTTTCTTATTATAACCTTTAAGGTGCTCTATATAAAAATCTTTAACCAAATCACCGTAAAGAAATATAGTCTTGACATCAAGTTGTTCAAACTCAAGATCCATACAAGCAACTAGACCTAATACCACTTAGATGGAATTCATTTACACTACTGGTGAGAAAATCTCATCATAATTGATTCCATGCCTTTGGCCAAAACCTTTGACAACCAGCCTAACCTTGTTTCTTGACTTCCTATGATCCCCTTCTTGCTTGATCTTGTACACCCATTTATTTTTGTTATTTGGTCTCTCCACCAGTTCATATGTACCATTTTTCAGCAATGACTTCATCTCTTTATCCATGGAAGATAGTCATTATTCCTTGTGAGCATCCTTGAGAGCCTCATTATAGCATACATGCTCCCCACAATCAGTTAGAAGGACATACTCTATATCCGTGCACTTAGAACTTGATATTTTCTCCTTAGTAGACCTCCTAAGTACCTTTGTTCGTTGATTCTCCATCTTCTTGTTTAACTTCAAAGTCAACCTCAATATTATCACCAATATCAACTTCTGTATCATTTCCATGGTCTACAACTTGATCTTGAGGAACATCATCATCACTATCCGAGTCTGAAGCTACATATGGCATTGTCTCCTCAACATCATGAGACATCTCAAGACCAGGAAGATCATGTATGTGCGCATCAAACTTGTTACCATCTTCAAAATTCTCAACAGTTTGATCTTCAAGGAATACCACATCTTGGCTTCTCAAAACCTTCTTGTCTTATTTCTCCAAATCAAGAAGTAGGAGATTACCATGGAGAAAGCAAGAAGTGATCAATTGAGCATCAACTTCTATAATCACTATCAAAAGACTAGAACAAATTCAACAAAGATCAATATGACGAGACGGTCCAATGATTAGTTAATACCATGAAAAAGATCTCAAAGTGTAGTAAAACAATAGTGTATACTATTAGAACAATCCCAATAAAACTTGGAAAAATGACCAGGTTTGGAGCAACAGGGTTGTACTTGATCCAGAGAAGGGAAAGTTTGCATAGATACTATGTTTCCAAAAGTTATCACCCTTGATCATCCTCATAGGCTTGAGCTACCTCTAGAGATAGAGGGAAAATGTGTGAAAGCTTGGGACTTTTTCATCGTTGGGAACTTTATGGGCAATCGTGTGTGAAGAACTCAATTTCCACTTATCGAGAAAGTGAAGAACTCAATTTCCAGCTGGGTAGCAAAGAAACTTACATACGCTGAAAGAATTGAGCTGGTCAAAAGCGTGGTAATGAGAATCATCGGTTACTGGTCACAACAACTCATGCTCCCAAAGAAGGTAATGAAATAACTTGATGCGCTAATGAGAAACTTTATTTGGGGAAGCGGCGGAAGAGGCGTGAAGAAGGTTAAGTGGACCGCACTTTGTAAACCAAAGGAAGAAGGCGGCATAGGGCTCAAGAACTGTGTTGAATGGAATAAAGCGTTGACGTATAAACACCTATGGGTCATCGAGAGAAAACAAGAATCACTCTGGATCAAGTGGGTCCACACCCGATTTATGAAACACGAATCAAGCGTTTGGAAATCCAAAATTAGCGAAGGTATGGGATGGTCGTTAAAGAAAATCCTTAAGCTAAGAAACAATATTGCAGGAATTTTTTATATTAGTTGGGGAGACAACAAAACACACTATTTTGGCATGATTCCTAGTATGATGACCAACCGCTAATTAATAAAGAGGAATTCAGAAACGTGAGGATCAGACAGGACTGCCTAGTTGCCAAGGTCAAAGATATTAAAGACGGACTATGAAATTTGCTCCTTAAACGAATATCGGTGGGACGATGCTTTCTCGAACATATCAGTAATATCCAATTCAACGAAAGAACAGACGTACACCGATGGAAAGCTGAGGAAAATGGGAAGAAGATTTCAAGAAAAGTGTGGAACACCATCTAAGAGAAGGAGAAAACAGTAGATTGAGATAAGCTGGTCTGGTCGTCAAAGGTTATCGCGAGACACCAATTCATCCTATGGATAACATTTCAGGAAAGGATAAACATGAGAGATCGCGTTAAGAAGTACATGGAAATTACGGATTCAAGTTGTCTGCTGTGTGAAGGGAATGAAGAAACAATTGATCATCTCTTCGGGAACTGTTCATTTTCCTCGAAACTTTGGAATAAATTTGCAAAAAATATGGAGATGAACAGATTTCTAGGAGACTAGAAAGAAATCAAGGAAGTGGCTGTGAAGAAAGCGAAGGGCACAAAGTTTAAGTTAAAGATTTTCAAATATGGATTCGGCTCAATAGTTTATGACATCTAGAGGGAGAGAAATGCGAGGACATTCTCGAGGAATCAAAGAAGTCTATAGAAGATATGTGATGATATTGTAACTGACTGTAGCGCGAACATCCAGACGTGGAGAAGAGCCCTGAAAAATGAACAGAATTAGAACCTTTGCAGGAACTGGAAGGTATCATATTAGAAAGTCACAAAATACGCTGTTTTTTTAGCGAGATAAATGCAATTTAAATTTGTTTGTAATTCATTTGTTTTTAGACCGTAACAAACTTAATTTTCTTAGGCTTGTCAAGGAAAATACATAAACTTATTTGGTTTTTTTTTCATTTTAGGGAATTTTTAATGAAATGACGTTAAGTCGTTTTTTGAAAAACAAACTTTTTTATCCACTGGGTTATAACACTTGTATCCCCAATTTTCATCACCATAACCCAAAAATATGCATTGTCTGATTTTTGCATATAACTTTGACCTCTCATCTTTTAAACATTCACAAAGGCTCTACAACTAAAAACACGTAAATAGTCATAACTAACATCTTTACCTGACCAAACACTTTATGCACACCTATTATTCAATGTCTTGGAGGGAGAATGGTTGATCACATACACTGTAGTGCTCATGGCTTCAACCTATAAATTCTTAGCCAACCTAGCATGGGAGAGCATACTCCTTATCCATTCTAACATTGTTATGTTCATCCTCTTTTCCACTCCATTTTGTTGTGGAATCTTGGGCACAGTTTGTTTATGTCGAATATCCTACTCTTTGCAATAATCATCAAATGAGTCTATGCACTCTCCCCCATTATCAGACCGCACCCTCATCGGTTTTCTGCCCGTCTCTCTTTCAACTAGCTTGTGAAAGATCTCGAACCTTGTTGTAACCTTATTCTTTGACTTTATATCATATGCCCAAACCTTCCTCAATGCATCATCTATGAAGGTTACAAAATAAGAAGCACCACATATGGATTTAATGTTGATAGGAACACAAACATCTTTATGGACTAGTTCAACGAGATTCGTTTTCAATTCCACCTTCGACTTACTAAAGGAGACTCTTTTATGATTAACCATCAATTACTGCTCACAACTTTCAAGATGAGAATCCTTAAGTTTCGGTGATTCATTTATCTTGATCAAAACATTCAGCCATTTTTCATTAATATGAACTAGTCTTTTGTTCCACAACTCACAAGATGACTCCATCACGACAAAATACGCTACATCATAGACAATTTTCAAAATTTTCTTGTATAAGGAACACCATTAATTTCTTACCTCGTACAACAACCAAGAAACCATTGCTTAACTTCCATGCTCCACCACTAAAAACATTATGGTAACCTCCATCATCGAGCTTACTTGTAGAAATCAAATTCATTCTCAAGTCAGGAACATGACTTACATCTCTCAAAATTAGGAAACAACTCATATTTGCCTCGATTCTAACATCACCAAGACCAACTATCTTGGACACACCACTGTTACCCATGCAAACCTCACCATGATCACCAACTTTGTAGGACTGAAAGTAGCCTTTATATGGAGTAATGTGGAATGAGGCACATGTGTCAACAATCTATGTTGTTTCATTTGAAGACGTGCTAAGTTAAAAGTCTTGACATATAGAAGCATATGTCAATTCAGCATCCAAAACATAAGCAAATATATCTTCACTTTCTTCTTTCTTTTCTCTAGGCTCCACCCTACCATTTTCTTTATCATTTTTAATTTCTAGCATTCATTTCTCCAATGACTCATTTTGCCATAGTAATGGAAAACACCATCCTTCTTTGGAGCTCTAGACTTACTTCTGAGTTGCCCTTACTCGAACCACTTCTATTATCCTTTTAGTATTCCTCTATTAGTCACCAACATATTAGACTTAGAGGATGTATCCCCCTTTCTATTGTCCTTATCAAGTAAGGAACTGGTAACAAATGCCATGTTGACTTTATCATTTGGTGTTGAGTTGTCGAAGTGATAATAAGTGTCTCCCAAATCGTAGGCAAAATGCCAAGGACTAAAAGTTCTTGTACCTCATCATCAAAGTTTATCTTTATACTACTCAACTGATTCAAAATATTTTTAAATTCATTCAATTGATCAACAGTTGATTTATTATCAATGTACTTAAGGTTCATCAGCCTTCGTACCAGTGCTGTTTTATTCACTGCTAACCTCCCGACGTAGGAGCTTCAAGTTTTCTCCACACACCTTACATCATAATCTCATTCTCAATATGATGCACAATATTTACACCAAACCACAGACGAATAAAGCTACAATCCTTTCTTTTCGTCTTTTTCCAATCAGCCTCTTTTGTACTCTCAGGTCTAACACCCTCATTTTCAATTACTTCATTCAAATCATCTAAAACTAATAGATCGATAATCGTCAGTTTCCATTGCCTAAAGTTTGTACCATTTAGACTCACCACATCAGGTCTAGATTTCCCCATTATTACTTTCTTAACAACTAATAAAATCCCAACAAAGAAACTAGTTGATCTCCTCTTTAATTTCATTGGATAACCAACAGATCATTCTGCTCCAATATTAAAACACGTAACCAATCAATACTACTCTGATACCACTATTGGGTTTTGCATTAGCAAAACCACGGATCTTCTTAGAAACCAAACCTATGACAAATCAGTTATGAAATCGTCGATAACGAACAAAAAATTTACCAAAATTGAAATAGCACAACACAATAACAACACAATATACGTGGTTTGGTCAAAATTAACCTACGGCCACAGGAGGAATAAGTTTCACTAAATCGAAGAAATGTTAATAGTAGAAACTTACATACCCAACTCTCAAATGAAAGTAGTGATTACCCTAAGAATGATTGGGGTACTCCACAATCAAAAGTTCCCCCAACCTCTCTCTCTAGATCAGCCAAAAAACAAGAAGAAATTAGAAAAACCCTAGATTTGTTCACTCTCTCAATCTTATTTTGTGTGTCTTAAGAGAAAAATATCAAAAAGTGTATTTATACCCTAACTTGTTTTCATATTAAAAAATCCTGACCCATTTACTTACCGAAAGTTAATACCCGACCGCAATAGCAAAGAACACCTAAAAAAAGACACATTGCTTTATAAAGTCATTTAAATAGAAAACAAAATTATACAAGAGAGTTCATCCTTTAGAGCTTGTTTGATATTTTTTTTTAATTTCTTAATAAAAAGTAATGTATCACATTATATTTATTTTTATTGTGACAATTATTTAATACAATAATTAAAATATTAATATATTTTTTATTTTTATTCTTATAAAATTTAAATAAAAAATTATAACCCATAGTTCAAGTAGTAAGAGTGATTTCTAAGAGCTCGTTTGATCTTAGAAATAACTGAGTTTAAAAAAAAACTGGTTTTATGTATATATTAACTAGAGACCCATATTTTTAATAAATAATAAAATTATAAAATATTTAAATAAAGATAATTTAATATTTTGTTTAATGAATTAAATGATTTGATTGAAGAAGAAATAGAGAAATTTGATGATTGAGTTTTGAATAAAATTCCAAATAATCATATGAGACCAGCCTAATTAGAGTAAATATGACCAAGTTAAAACGATTTAAATTATCTGTGAGATTCTCCATTAAAAATATTAAACAATGTATAATAATTTAATCAATTAATTTTTATTTTATTAAATAAGATATCATTTCAAAAAAATCAATAAAAATCTAAATAACCCAATATTTTGATCTTAGAATTTTGTTAAAGTACTTTTACATATACAAAAATTATTATTTAATAAAATATAAGTTATTTGAGATTTCTTTAGAATAAATTATTAAAAAAGTATTTTTTATTTAAAATTTAATAAAATAAAATAATAATAATGTAATGATATTTTAGTTGATAAATTAAGTAATTTGAATAGATAAAATGATAATATTGTTATAGATGATTTTTAATTAATTTTAAAACTCAAAATAATAAATTAAAATCTCCTAAATCAAACCTGCCCTATTCTCAAAGTTATTTTTTAGGCCTTGTTTTTAGGATTATTTAATTCAGCTATTTAAATAATTTTATTATAGTTGAAGTTATAAAATTAGGTTATTGAATAAAAAGAATACAAAATATTAATATATAATGAAATAATAACAAAATAGTTTGACAGTTTGTTTAATAAATCAAACTATAAGTCTTATTCTAAGAGATATTTAAAAGATCAAAGCTATGATTCAATGTTCACGTGTAATTATTTATGTTTAAGTGGAGGAGATTTTTAATATTAAAAATATAAATATTTAAATAAAATAAATAAGTAAATAACATATTAAAATATAAACCGAATGATAAAAGACAAGTATGAATGTTGACTTCCAATATGAACTGATTGTTTTTTAGCTGAGATATAATGAACTGATATGATTTATAATAATTTCATATATTATTAATTTTGTCAAAATATTTAATTTTAATTAAATGATTAAATAATATATTTTTTAGCACAAGTATTAACTATTATCGGTCTTGTATTCCAAAATATTTGTGAGTCTATGACATGTGATATTTATTTGATAAAAAATGTTAATGATTTGAATTAAGTAATTAATTTTTTTTATTAATATTTAATAATTTAAGATGTTATCAAGGATAAATAATAATATTTAATTATTTTGTTAATAATTAGAAAATTTTAATTAAATGAGTGATTTTATAATGGGATTATACTTGTTTTTGGAACAAGTTCAAATAATTAAATCAAATAAGACCCGAGTCGAAGAATTGTTTAACTAAAAAAACAAAACAAATATACAAAAGTTTTAAAACATTTTGTAACAACTCTAAATAGTCATTTCTCTAAATCTTAATTTTTTGGGGATCTTCAAAATCGTAACATAATCTAGGGTATAAATAAAATCGTTCCAACAGTCATCTATATAAATTGATCCGAAAATTAATTAAACTTATCAAATTAAATAATCGACCGCTTATGAAATTACAAAACCGACCTCAATAGTTCGGTTGTTCGGTTTAGTGAGTATCAAACCATTTAATAGACCTATAAACCGATCGTTTGAAATTTTCTCAAGCCAACTTATATGAATTAGTTTTGTAATCCAGTATAACCGAACTATTTACCCCCATAATTCAATTGGTTAGTAATTGTGTTTTCGTCACGTTTTCTCAATAAAAGATTTCATTGCCAATCGTTATTATCTTTTTCTCACCAAACATTTGCTCGATTCACTACTCTCGAAGTTTAACAGCTAAAAACATGTGATAAAGTTTGTGAACTTAACAATCATATTGGAAGAAAAACAAGCAATAAGAATTCTCTTAATTTCAAAACACATCTCAATTTCAATGAAGAAAATCCTCTTATTATTGTTGCAAATTCCTTCAACATATTAAACTTCAATACACTAACCTTAATGAACATTTTCTTGCCAATAAAAAGTTCATTTCTGCAGTTCAAAGGATGGGCTGCCCTAACTCATATACTCTAGACAAAAGAATTATTTTCATCATAATAAAAGTTCTTTTATCAACTCTCAAACATGGAAAGTTCTGCATGAAGAGAGGTTAATTCTACAATCTTATTTAAATACTTAGTTTAGTTATACTATTAGTTTTATAACAAATTAAAATTTAAAATGATTGAACACAATTAAGAAGTACTATATATACAAATTAATCAACAAATAGGGGATGGTTATTGGTTGGGGAATGACCGAATGAGAAGTAGGTTTTAGATCGGTCATGCGGTTTTCTGGTGGGATACAATTTTTTTTCTTTGTACTAATTAATGGAAAAGTCTCAAATCTATCTCTGAATTTACACGAGATATTCACCTATACCCTGTACCATTTGCGTTTTTTCAGTCAATGATATTTATTTTGTTGCGTTTATTTCTAGTTTTGCTTATCAATCCAATCCATTTCATAAATAAAATATATCAACTAACAACCAATTATACATGATTTTCTTTTAGTCGTTTCTTTTTTATAAAATTAATATTTGTTAATAAATAAACAAGACTTGTGAATGAATGTTAAAGTCAAAATGCATTTTCATGGGGTTTTCAAAAATTTAAATTTAATATATTAGAGTATGCTACTTGATAACTCCTTTTGTCAACCAAAGATCCAAAACAATTTAAAGATAGAAATCTTAAGATATATTCAATAATTATTATGCAACTACTTCTGGTACAACTATATATCATCTTCACTATCATTATTGTCTAAATGTGATGCTGATGCTTGTTTTCAATTTCATACTAATCCACCTTATATAAATAAATAAATATTTGGTGAATTTAATGATTTTCTTTATTAAGACTTTACTCATAATTTCCAAGGATATAGGCTAAAGAACATAAAATTCTAAAACCAAAGAATTACAAATACATTAACATTAAAAAATAGTGCACCCATGAGTAAAAACAAAATTGCATACATCGCTCAATGCTTGTATAAGGAAATACTAAAAATCAATTTCCAATAAATATGAAACAAATAAGACAATATTCTTTTTATCCATATATATATATATATATATATATATATATATATTAAGAAAAATGATAGATAGGAAGAATTTTAAATCGGGGATATGAAAATGAATGACTGAATTTGGATGAAAAATATATATATTTTTTTTTTACATTTTTTTCGGTAAATTACGTGATACGATTACGATATCATTCACTCTCTCATTTGATTCTCTATTCCTCCTTTTTATATATAAATAATGTAGGAATTTTCATACCATATAATTCCTTTAATCTCCCACCAAAATTTAGTGTTTCATTTGCTTTTATTAAAATATTTTACAATTATTATCATTTTAATTTTATAGTCCTAACATAACAAAAATAACTAATTAAACACGTACCACTTTATGGAGTGACAATAACAAAAAAAAATTTGTTGTTGTAATTTATGGGATAACTAATATAATAAATAATTGTGTAAATGTCATCTTTAATATAAACCAAAATAATATAATTTAATTTGAAATTAAGTTTATGAGGGTGTATTTGTCATTAATATAAATTGAGGATACTTTAAGTGATATTTTTAATTATCATTAAGATTTTTTATAGACGTTTGAATATATATTATTATTTAAATATAATGAGAGAATTAAAGAATAATGTTTATGTTTAGGTATATATAAATCAATATATATTTATATAAATTTAGATGAATTCATTATATCCTAAAATATATAAAATAATAATATAAGTCAATAAGTTTTAGAAATATTAAAATTTGGTCAAATAAATCTTAAAAATTTATTATTTAATTTAATTAAAATGAGACATTACAAATTTTAAATTCAAGAATTAAGATTTAGCAGTATAATTTTACTTTTAAAATAAAATAAAATAAACTAAATGTCATTAATTTAAATTTAAATTACACATTTTTTTTTTGATAAACTATATATTATTATTGATTTATATATATACAATATTATGACATTTAAATTTAAAATACAAATAATCACAATATTCGTTGAAATTGATTCAAGAAAACTTTGAATATAGTATTGTGTAATTAATGTAATTATATTATTTGGCCCAAATACTAAAATTAATTGAAGAAATTATATAAATATTTGTGTTTAAGCTTTTACAAAAAAAAAATGAAAATAAAAAATATTTTAATCTGAATGATCATTGATCATCAGTATATACCTGTACAGGCTGTACGAGATGTTAACTTGGCATACTATTAATTATTTCAACAATCTTTAATAATATTTATTGGAAAATAAAAAAACAATGTTTAATATATATGTTTTTGATAACACTATAGTTAGGTACAACTAAATTTGGTATGAGCATAATTTAAGGACAAAGTTTTTTATTATACATTTTAGTTGTACTATTTATTGTTTTTATTATTGTTATTAATTATGATAAAGATAATCTTATAAATTATAGTTGAGACTTGAGAGTATCAAGATGATTAAAAGGAGAATACTAACAAATTCACATAGAAATACTTATCAATGAAAATCATATTATACTTATCATTAAATATATATTAAGATTTTGACCCAAAGAAAGTGCATTATATTTCATACAAATACAACAAGATTGCAAGATTAGTGGAAATCAAAAGTTTCTTAAAATTTGGAATTGACCGGACCTATTATCTAAAACATTATTTGGTTCTTGGCATTTTTGCATACAATAAATAATCAAGGTGTTAAACCATTCCAATAGTAGCCTATTTTCTCCTAAATCCAATGTCTCCCAAAAATTTAAATGATCCAATCCATATTAAAATAACTAAGTATTTCATATAGAAGGCCAATATCTTAATTAGTAAACCCTAAACCCACATAAGAAGTAATGTATCATGATATAAGAAGCACAAATTAGTAAGTCTCAATAATTGATAGTTGATGAAATTATGTTTTAAAGGTGACCTATATATCTCCTTTATAAATAAATAAAAATTAGTGGCCAAATTTCCACTTAATTTGACACATAATCACATTTTTAACAAATTAAATTAAAATATTATATGAAGAGAATCCTTAACATTCTCTCCCACTTTAGGCAATTTAGAAGAGAGCATTTTTTTTTTTTACATATTAAATATTTTCTTTTAGTTAGTATTATTGAATTTTCTTATTAATAATAAAAAATTATTTATTAAAAAAAGAAAGTTTTTATATATGTTATATATTATAATATAATTTTTTTTTTATAATAATTTAATAAACTTAATCAATTATTTGTTATTAATGTTCAAATATTTTAATAAATAAATAAATATATACATATTTTGAATCTTGATGTGCAATTAACGTGTTAATATTTTTTTACACAAAATTATAAATATAAATTAAAGACCCTGTCTAACCGTTAAAGTTATGGTTTATTTTAAAAATCAAAGTTTATCCCTCACTATCTAGTGAATATTTCAAATGATGTATATATATTAATGCAAATTTAATACGAGAGAACACGTTATATTATTATATTGTAATGGTTAACATAAATTCACCACAAGTGTTTATATGGATATAGATATTCATTGAGTGTAAATAGTATAGGTAACCATTAATCACACATGGTCAAAATTCTTATAAAATATATACCCATACACAATTAAACCGTCGTAATTAGTTTAATAGTTAAAATGTTCTTATTACATTATAAATTTGACAAAAAAATTGACATAACAAATAATTCATAGAAAACTGTACACATAAAATTAGAAAATTATTTAGCTTCTTTGATCTTGGATTTTGCTCATTTGTTTTTTGCAAAATTTTATTTGATAATTGAGTTATTTTTATTTAATTTAAGATAAATGATTAAAATGATTTGATGATTAAAACATCTTGGGGGTAGACTTATGATTTTGATTTTTTTTATAAATACAATTTGTTCTTAAAATCCATATACATACAATACCAAATCAAGAAGGCCTTCTGCATAACTCATGTTTACACAACACCATATCTATCAATTTTTATTTAGATATAATAGTTTTTATTTTATTTTTAAATAATTTAAATTTTAAGACTCGAATCTATAATCTTCACTTAAATCTCCACTATTTTAAATATATTATTATTGTAGTAGTATTAATATTTATACATACTTAATTACTTCTCACATAAACCAAATACTTTTAAATAGTCCGGTTTATAATAATATATTAATTTTTTGAAAAAAAAATTCATATACTGATATTATACTATAGACATTTATTTTACATGTCACAAATTTCACAATTAGTCAAGGCAACCAGTCATGTGCTTGTCAATTTTTCTTTATTTAACTAAATTAAAGAATTGTTTTTTTTAAAAAATTTAAAGAGAAAAAAATGTAATGATTAGTGATGATTTTGAGAAAATAATAATTATTTTTCGTAAAAAAAATTTAAAAGGTATTGATATATATGAATAAAATAAAAAATAAAAAATTTAAAATAAAAAATATTTTAGTATTTTAGTTAATGAAATAAATGATGTAATTGTTAAAAATTAATTAACTAATAATAATTAATTTTAAATAAATATTTTAAAAATAAAAAAAAATAAAGGTCAAAGAAAATAAAATAATATCTTACTATCATCGTAATGATGAATGAAAAATGAATGACATTGACATGAATCACATGATATGGTCAATATATGCACGTACGTATACATATTTAAATTATAATAAATAAATACTCTATTTAATAGTAAAAAAATAAAATTATTCCATTCACTATCAAGTCTCAACTAATCCTACTATTTTTTTTTTTATTCTCAACAAATATCTTTTTAAATTATAACAATTCTGGAAAAATTACGTGACACATTAAGGTCGTGGGCCTCGACTGCCAAGCCCAAACGACAAGGCCCAAAGCTGCAACCAGCTGCCGAATAGTGCCGATGCCTTTCAAACAAGTCCAAGAATGTCTCTTTTATTAATATTAAATCATTTTTTCCCTTCTTAGTTGTTATAATCAAAATAAAATAAATCAACTTATTAATATCAAGCATCAACTAAGGTAATTACCATTTAAATATTTAGACATGTCACTAAGGGTATTAATAATTTTAATAGTCAAGTAGAGATTAACGATTTAATTACTTGTTTTAATTTTATTTTACAGTATCATACCATTTTTCTATGAATATTTGAATAATAAAAACAGTTCTATCATTTTAATTTATTTATTTATTGTAAGTCACTTATTGAGTGTTAAAAATAAATTATAAAGTTAGACTTTGATATTTTTATTGTATCGCAAACATGTTACAACTAACTTCTTTTACGTTAATTTGGGTCAAAATTTATTGGTGTCAACATTTTAGGCATGGTTTTCATTAAACTCGGATTCAGATCCCATAAATATTTAAAAAAAAATGGTAAAATATGGAAACAAGTTAAATGAAAAAATATGTATAAACCATAAGATGAAAGTGACTTGGTATAGATGATAGATCATGTGAAGAATTGGAGCAAAAATGTTATTGGTTAAATGGGTGCACCCAATTTTTATTAAGAATAATAACTTCTGGCATTTCAAAATCTTTTAAGAAAAATATAACTTTGTAGAATGCTGAAAGCTTACTGTTTTCAAAATCAATAATGGAAATTACTTCTTTTTGGAAAGATCCATGGATGAATGAAGGTATACTCATATTTATTGTTAGTATTAAAGTTTAGAAACTTTGTTTTAATATTCAAAATTAGTATGACTGTCAACTTGTATGAATATCACTTTCACTTCAATTTAATATGTTTTAAATGAGTGACATTTAGTCTTTAAAAATCACTACTACCTTAGTGAGTTTATTAAAGTCCGGAAAATGAAATATAGTGCTTAAGGAAATATAGATATTCTCCAGAAAATTAATGATTGGAGGGTAGGTTACGAACTAGGGAAAATTACATTAAATGCAACTAAATATGAAGAAAGAAATGACAGAACATTGGAGATAAAAAAAGAAGCGAGGAGGAAAGATTGATTGAGCATTCAATTAACTGAAAATTATTTAAAAAACTTCTGATTTTGAAATTTTTTTATCTTGACACAAATCCTTACTAACCTTAATTATTTTATAAGAAATAAGCTCGTTTAAACGTATAAACTATTAAAAGTTTATATAAACATCATACTACTCACAATTGATATTATTTTATAACCGGAGTTAAAGATTATTTTTACAAATTTATCAATTAATTAAATATAAATACATAAATAATAATAAATTATTTAATCATATTCTTCATTTATATATTCTTCCCTCTTTTTCATTCTTCATCTTCATATTCATCTTCATTCATTAACTTGCTCTTCTTTTTTCTATATTTTCCTTTATAACTTCTATCATAGGCTAAAAAATATTAAGTTTAAAACAATCATAATATATGTGCTAAACATAAATAAAATGAAACATTCATAGTAATCAACAATGTAAAACATTTAAATGTAAAACATTTAGATGATCATTACAAAAGTACATTCAGATTATCATAAATAAAATTCAAACCCACGAGATTCCTTCCAAAACCATATTCGATCATAGCCTCAAATATACAATTCCGAGACAACTGATAAGTTCTCGTAATAGTTCGAGTTCATAGAACTTACTAGCCTCGTCAAACTGATTATTCTTCTGAAATAATTATTAAATGTTTACAAAATATTTCCCTATATCTGAAGACGTTCCAAAACCGAGGCTAGTAAAACTACAAGCATAACACACCCTCGGTGCCAATCGTAAATCGTCTAACCGGTAACACTCGACCTCTATGATCCATAATTTGACAATGATTCTTGGGGAGTTGGATTTGTAACTGAATTATTCGGATATAACATCCGGAAAACTGTATGACTTTTACTAAAAAAATCTTGATTCTTTGTTATTCGCAACACTTTAAAAAAATATGTATACGTGAATCGACATTTCTGTATGTGTTGTTTATATCCTCGTGGTTGTGAGTAGTGATGAATCTAGAACCAAGTTTCAACTGGTACTCCAAAATTATAAAGTAAATATTTTTTTACTATACAACACTTATATCAAAAATAAAAGTATAATTAATAATGATAATAATAAAGATACAAAATCACGCCGAGACTAGTAAAATATTTATTCTTTTACAATTCAATTACTATTAGACGTCAAAGAAATGGAGACAACTGAGTTCTTCGGGTGTTGATTTGTTGAAAATGTTGAAAAATTTGTCCATTTTTAATTGTGACAAAAATCTCCTTCTCGATATATACTACCAAACCCAGTCACATCGAACTCATTGTCTACCCTTGAACATGAGTTAAGGGGCCTTCAAGATCGGTATATTTCTGTTGATGACTTGATTCAGATGCATCATTCCTTGCCTTTTTGTGATATCATTTGATATTACATCCATATACATAAGCCTATACACTTAAACAATATAATACAAATTTTCATGCAACAATATTCAATTATAAATGAATACAACCATTTCACCAGACATCACTCTTTTCTTATTTGAACATAAGCCAATTGACAAAAATAATTTTTGCCTATACACTATACAATATAGTACAAATTTTCTTTCAGCAACATGTAATTATAAATTAATACAACATTTTTAATTGTAAAGTTGAACATCAAAATTTAGCATATTAATCTATCACAAAAACATACTTTAATGGTATATTTCAAAATCAGTCTATACTTTTAGGGAACTAGCCCCCAAAAATCATAAAGTCGGTCATACATAGAAAAGTTCTCCCCCACTGTCAAAATAAACCAGACAAAATACATTAATCAAAAGAATGGGGTGAGAGAGGCTCGAACTCTCGACCTCAGGATTACTCGTAGAAGCTATGAGACCTACGCGCTAGCCAACTGCGCCACCACCCCTTTGTATCACTTGTCATTTCTTATTATATATAGAGAAAAATATATAATTCATAATTAATTTGTAATAAATTATACCCAAAGTTTTCACAAAAGTCAAGGGTGCTTAAGCCCCTTCTTGAACCCCTTGAATCCGTCACTAGTTTTTGAGATAAATATTGGTGAAGAAGCTGATATTAGCTTGTTGGTCTCTCTCACGACATCTATGGAGGGGTATGAAACAAAAGATTGATAAAATGATTGTCTAGTTGATGACGATGGATATGAACTTGATTTTATTGGGCTATATTTCTGGAAGTCCTTGTTTGTGTTAAAGGTTGTAAAAACAAATGTGGGGTTTGAGCTACCATGACTTGGCTAGTATACTAGCGGGGTTGTTCTTCTTGCCTACCTCTAAAAACAGGAGAGAACTAAGTAAAATTGTATTCAGTTAGTGTTTTATTATGATTATAAATATATATATATATATATTTATGACTTTCTTGTTAAGTTGATGGATTTGTGTTATAAAGGAAGGATTTGTGTTTTTGAGGCGAGACGCTACCTCGGTTGACAACATGGTTCGAAGTTCGGGCATTTGTCTTTTGAGAGTTCCTTCTTAAACATTAGTAGTTTAAGCTTACGTCTAGGCTCGAGGTAAATTCATTTGCAAATCATCTTGCTCGAATCTTACTATTTACATCGGCTCATCAAGAGACACTCGTTGGAGAGAAACATCTCTTCCCACGTCCTTACTCGTTTCTTGAGTCTAATTCGTTGTTCCCCTTGTTGCACCTGAGAGTTTTAAATATCGTCATCCTTCTTTGACCATATTTTATTTACAAAATTGTCCCTAGTATTGACGTAAGGGTTTAATTATTTTGGATAGATCATGATCCCAAGTTCTCTTTAGCTTGAACTATGTGGGGATGTATTTCTTTTGACTCAAGTTTTTTTTGCGAGAATTGCATTTAGACTTGAACTGGGGATTATATTGTTTTTAAAACTTGAATCGATGTTGTGGAGTTGATTTCAAATCGAATTTGTTTTATTTTTAATCATTTTTATTTTAATAAAAATGCTCCTAGTATTGATATAAGGGTTTTGTATTTTTAGTTTTATTAAGATTGAGCTTGTGACAAGCTGCCTACATATTCTCATAAAAGGAGAAATTAGGTCCGGACGTAGTTCCGAAATTGTATCACGGATAGATTGTGACTCCAAGTTGTTTCTACTAAGGTGGCCATTGACTTGATTTAATTTGGAGATTGATATGTCTTAAGTTTCTACCGTGGCAATTGACTTAAAACTTGCTGTGGAGATTTTTAAGTTTATGCTAGAGTGACAATTGAGTTAAGGCTGGGGAAATCACTTAAGTTTCTGCTGGAGTGGCAATTGACTTATGGCTGGAGATTTGATGATTTTTTTTGTTTTAAAAAATGCTTCTAATGTTGACATATGAGGTTTGTTATTTTAAATTTATCGACTTATCAAATTATCTATTGAGTCATGAAAAAGATTCAACTAAAGACATAAACAAATCCACTATCTATTTTACGTCAAGCAATACGTGAAGTAACTCTCAGGACTGATCTAATGAAAAGATGCCTACATATTTTTATAAAAGAAGAAACTAGGTCCGAACGTAGTTCCGAGATTTTTTCATGGATATATCGTGATTCTAGTGGTTGGTCTCTCGTGCTGGAGAGTCGTGTTTATTTTGTTATGATGGGGATTTGGAATATTTGTTTTATTTTTGTCAAGTTTTTTATTTTTATTTTTATTGGGAACAAACCCATGCAGGCTGTCTACATACTCAATAACAAGGAGAGATTAGGTCTGAATATAGTTCGATAATTGTGTGTTTTAAAGCATTGATTTTTTTGGATTTTTTTGAATTGAGTTTTATATGAACTGCACCCATGAAAGGTTGCATATATACTCTCATAACAAAGATAGATCAGGTCCGAACGTAGTTCAATACTTCTAAATTTCAAAGTATGAACTGCTTGGGGGTTTTGTGAAATGGATTTCATCACACATGCTCTAGATGAAGTATCTCTTGAGCATATCGACGTTGAAGGGTTCTAAGAGTTTTTCTCTATAAAAGATGGTCAATCGTGTGGCTCCACCTGAAAATACCTTCTTGACTTGGTAGGGTCCTTCCCATAGGGTTTGAAACTTGCATTTGGGATATAATATTCGTAGGTTCTTCTGTAGGACTAGATCACATTCTTTAATGATCTGAGACTTCACTTACTTATTGAATTCTCTAGACATTCGTCTTTGATACACTTTCATGTGATATAATGTGTCTAACCACTTGTTTTCCATAAGGGTTAGTTGAATTTATTGTGACTTACACCAATCTTCTTTCACTACTGATGTCTCTAGGAGTACTATCAAGGGAGGGACTTCAATTTTGATAGGTTACACTACATCCATTCCGTAGAATAACGCAAATGTTGATCAGCTGACTTCGAGTTCTCAACCTAATCTACATCTGCATCAATCTTTCCTTTCAAAGGCGTGCTAGATCTTCTCCTTTCTGACATACCCTTTATCACACTACTCAAATTCGGAGAAAGTGGACTCACTTTTTTCTTGTTGATTGGAAGCGAAAACAATTCTCCTTGAAAGGAAACATGCAAGCGTCTAGTGGAAGTAACAAGTAACCTCGTAGCAACTGAAACTTCACTCACATTCTTAAGACTCGATTCAAGATCTGACATTAATGGATGTGAAGACAACGACATTTATGTCTACCGATAAGGACTGTTTTACTCCTGATGTCGATGTACTTGATGCCGATGATACCAAATTTCTAAAATCTAAATGAGATGCATATTTCCTTAGAGTAAAATATATAGAAAAACTTGAAGAGGTTGAAGTTGAGGTTAATGCATAAGGAGACATATACCTAGAAGAAGCTTACCTTAATTTCGTTATTTAAGTTCAGATACACCATTATCTCTCTTTGATAAAAACATGGTGATCTTCGATGTGCCTTGCTTTGTGAATTGATTTTGCTATTTTTCTATTTTGTCGTTCAACTTGTCTAGATATAGGTATATATATATATATATATATATATAATAGTAAATAGTAAATTATAAGATAAATGTTATTTAATATGTTTTAAAAAAATGAGTAATGCGATTTAAAAAAAAAATTGTTTAAGAAAAAGAACAACACAAAACATAAAAAAAGTTCAAAATTAAAAAACAAAAATACACTCTTGAATAATGAAATCTTCAACCAAATTCACATGTTTTTCGAATCTAAATTTCAACATTGTCGTGATAATGACATGTAAATAATCTTTAACGGCCTACTTAATTAGTTTATTAAATATTTTACAATTTCTTTCCAGCTAGCTAGTTAAACATAATATTTAAGAAGCTAATAGCAAAAACATAAAATATTCTCTCCATATTACTAAAATAGAATTATAGTTAATACTTTTTTTAATTTAAGAAGCTAACGTGATTACAAGACTAACTCAATATGTTGTCTAAACTTTCTTCCTCCCTTCAATGATTTAGATGGTTGGGCTTAAACAAAATCTTGAATTTATGTGTGTCTCTCTTTATCATGTCCATGACAAATTAATGTATCACTATTTCTAAGATATTTTGTTGGAATAAGAGAAATGCAAAACCAACAAGTTTTATTATTAACAAAAGGCTTTATAAATAGCTAAACAAAATATAGAAAATTAAGGAATATTAACTCTCTTATTTTTGTAAAATCAAAATACAGATTAATTAATAAATTATAAATTACATTAATTTAGAAATTCAAAAGTATTCGTATCTAAAAAGTTAATATAATATTAATTCTCTTTATTATTAAATTAAACAATCTTTCCCCTAAACTGA